>NC_090655.1:292414160-292586660 GCF_040937935.1 Hyperolius riggenbachi | reverse complement strand
GCCCACCTAGATCTCCCATCATCTGATAATCACATGGAGACAATGTATTCAGTCAGTGTGTGTGTTTCCTACAGATGTATCCAGTAACAGAAACCCACCAGAGAGATGTACAGGTCCTCTTTATTCCCAGGATTGCCCACCTAGATCCCCCATCATCTGATAATCACATAGAGACAATGTATTCAGTCAGTGTGTGTGTTTCCTACAGATGTATCCGGTAACAGAAACCCACCAGAGAGATGTACAGGTCCTCTTTATTCCCAGGATTGCCCACCTAGATCCCCCATCATCTGATAATCACATAGAGACAATGTATTCAGTGAGTGTGTGTGTTTCCTACAGATGTATCCAGTAACAGAAACCCACCAGAGAGATGTACAGGTCCTCTTTATTCCCAGGATTGTCCACCTAGATCCCCCATCATCTGATAATCACATAAAGACAATGTATTCAGTCAGTGTGTGTGTTTCCTACAGATGTATCCAGTAACAGAAACCCACCAGAGAGATGTACAGGTCCTCTTTATTCCCAGGATTGCCCACCTAGATCCCCCATCATCTGATAATCACATAGAGACAATGTATTCAGTGAGTGTGTGTGTTTCCTACAGATGTCTCCAGTAACAGAAACCCACCAGAGAGATGTACAGGTCCTCTTTATTCCCAGGATTGTCCACCTAGATCCCCATCATCTGATAATAATCACATAGAGACAATGTATTCAGTCAGTGTGTGTTTCCTACAGATGTATCCAGTAACAGAAACCCACCAGAGAGATGTACAGGTCCTCTTTATTCCCAGGATTGCCTACCTAGATCCCCCATCATCTGATAATCACATAGAGACAATGTATTCAGTCAGTGTGTGTGTTTCCTACAGATGTATCCAGTAACAGAAACCCACCAGAGAGATGTACAGGTCCTCTTTATTCCCAGGATTGTCCACCTAGATCCCCCATCATCTGATAATCACATAGAGACAATGTATTCAGTCAGTGTGTGTGTTTCCTACAGATGTATCCAGTAACAGAAACCCACCAGAGAGATGTACAGGTCCTCTTTATTCCCAGGATTGTCCACCTAGATCCCCCATCATCTGATAATCACATAGAGACAATGTATTCAGTCAGTGTGTGTGTTTCCTACAGATGTATCCAGTAACAGAAACCCACCAGAGAGATGTACAGGTCCTCTTTATTCCCAGGATTGTCCACCTAGATCTCCCATCATCTGATAATCACATAGAGACAATGTATTCAGTGTGTGTGTGTGTGTTTCCTACAGATGCATCCACTAACAGAAACCCACCAGAGAGATGTACAGGTCCTCTTTATTCCCAGGATTGTCCACCTAGATCCCCCATCATCTGATAATCACATAGAGACAATGTATTCAGTCAGTGTGTGTGTTTCCTACAGATATATCCAGTAACAGAAACCCACCAGAGAGATGTACAGGTCCTCTTTATTCCCAGGATTGTCCACCTAGATCCCCCATCATCTGATAAACACATAGAGACAATGTATTCAGTCAGTGTGTGTGTTTCCTACAGATGTATCCTGTAACAGAAACCCACCAGAGAGATGTACAGGTCCTCTTTATTCCCAGGATTGTCCACCTAGATCCCCCATCATCTGATAATCACAAAGAGACAATGTATTCAGTCAGTGTGTGTGTTTCCTACAGATGTATCCAGTAACAGAAACCCACCAGAGAGATGTACAGGGCCTCTTTATTCCCAGGATTGTCCACCTAGATCTCCCATCATCTGATAATCACATAGAGACAATGTATTCAGTCAGTGTGTGTTTCCTACAGATGTATCCAGTAGCAGAAACCCACCAGAGAGATGTACAGGTCCTCCTTATTCCTAGGATTGTCCACCTAGATCCCCCATCATCTGATAATCACATAGAGACAATGTATTCAGTCAGTGTGTGTGTTTCCTACAGATGTATCCAGTAACAGAAACCCACCAGAGAGATGTACAGGTCCTCTTTATTCCCAGGATTGTCCACAGGAAGATCCCCCCTCATCTGATAATCACATAGATACAATGTATTCAGTCAGTGTGTATGTTTCCTACAGATGTATCCAGTAACAGAAACCCACCAGAGAGATGTACAGGGCCTCTTTATTCCTGGGATTGTCCACCTAGATCTCCCATCATCTGATAATCACATAGAGACAATGTATTCAGTCAGTGTGTGTGTTTCCTGCAGATGTCTCCAGTAACAGAAACCCACCAGAGAGATGTACAGGTCCTCTTTATTCTCAGGATTGTCCACCTAGATCCCCCATCATCTGATAATCACATAGAGACAATGTATTCAGTCAGTGTGTGTGTTTCCTACAGATGTATCCAGTAACAGAAACCCACCAGAGAGATGTACAGGTCCTCTTTATTCTCAGGATTGTCCACCTAGATCCCCCATCATCTGATAATCACATAGAGACAATGTATTCAGTCAGTGTGTGTGTTTCCTACAGATGTATCCAGTAACAGAAACCCACCAGAGAGATGTACAGGTCCTCTTTATTCCCAGGATTGTCCACCTAGACCCCCCATCATCTGATAATCACATAGAGACAATGTATTCAGTCAGTGTGTGTGTTTCCTGCAGATGTATCCAGTAACAGAAACCCACCAGAGAGATATACAGGTCCTCTTTATTCCCAGGATTGTCCACCTAGAACCCCCTTCATCTGATAATCACATAGAGACAATGTATTCAGTCAGTGTGTGTGTTTCCTACAGATGTATCCAGTACCAGAAACCCAGCAGAGAGATGTACAGGTCCTCTTTATTCCTGGGATTGTCCACCTAGATCCCCCATCATCTGATAATCACATAGAGACAATGTATTCAGTCAGTGTGTGTGTTTCCTACAGATGTATCCAGTAACAGAAACCCACCAGAGAGATGTACAGGTCCTCTTTATTCCCAGGATTGTCCACCTAGATCCCCCATCATCTGATAATCACATAGAGACAATGTATTCAGTCAGTGTGTGTGTTTCCTACAGATGTATCCAGTAACAGAAACCCACCAGAGAGATATACAGGTCCTCTTTATTCCCAGGATTGCCCACCTAGATCCCCCATCATCTGATAATCACATAGAGACAATGTATTCAGTCAGTGTGTGTGTTTCCTGCAGATGTATCCAGTAACAGAAACCCACCAGAGAGATGTACAGGTCCTCTTTATTCCCAGGATTGTCCACCTAGATCCCCCATCATCTGATAATCACATAGAGACAATGTATTCAGTCAGTGTGTGTGTGTTTCCTACAGATGTATCCAGTAACAGAAACCCACCAGAGAGATGTACAGGTCCTCTTTATTCTCAGGATTGTCCACCTAGATCCCCCATCATCTGATAATCACATAGAGACAATGTATTCAGTCAGTGTGTGTGTTTCCTACAGATGTATCCAGTAACAGAAACCCACCAGAGAGATGTACAGGTCCTCTTTATTCCCAGGATTGTCCACCTAGATCCCCCATCATCTGATAATCACATAGAGACAATGTATTCAGTCAGTGTGTGTGTTTTCTACAGATGTATCCAGTAACAGAAACCCACCAGAGAGATGTACAGGTCCTCTTTATTCCCAGGATTGTCCACAGGAAGGTTACACCATCTTCCATCATTATCAGGTAGGTGGGGCTGAGCGACTTTTTACCTTCTGCTTATGCTGTTATCTTGGTTCAAAATTCAAATTAGCTCTCATTTTGTGAACTTAGGATGGAAAACTGATACATGCAAGTGCTGTGGTTAAAGAGGAAGAAGAAGAGACATATGTGAGGAGTGATCGGCAGTCTATGGAGGAGGGTGACATGATGAGGACAAGTAAAGAGAAAGAAGAAGAGACGTATGTGAGGAGTGATCAGCAGTCTATGGGGGAGGGTGACATGAGGAGGACAAGTAAAGAGGAAGAAGAAGAGACATATGTGAGGAGTGATCGGCAGTCTATGGAGGAGGGTGACATGATGAGGACAAGTAAAGAGAAAGAAGAAGAGACATATGTGAGGAGTGATCAGCTGTCTATGGAGGAGAGTGACATGATGAGGACAATTAAAGAGGAAGAAGAGGAGACGTATGTGAGGAGTGATCAGCTGTCTATGGTAGAGGGTGACATGATGAGGACAATTAAAGAGGAAGAAGAAGAGACGTATATGAGGAGTGATCAGCAGTCTATGGAGGAGGGAGACATGATGAGGACATGTAAAGAGGAAGAAGAAGAGACCTATGTGAGGAGTAATCAGCAGTCTTTGGAGGAGGGTGACATGATGAGGACAATTAAAGAGGAAGAAGAAGAGACGTATGTGAGGAGTGATCAGCAGTCTATGGAGGAGGGTGACATGATGAGGACAATTAAAGAGGAAGAAGAGGAGACGTATGTGAGGAGTGATCAGCTGTCTATGGTGGAGGGTGACATGATGAGGACAATTAAAGAGGAAGAAGAAGAGACGTATATGAGGAGTGATCAGCAGTCTATGGAGGAGGGAGACATGATGAGGACATGTAAAGAGGAAGAAGAAGAGACGTATGTGAGGAGTGATCAGCAGTCTTTGGAGGAGGGTGACATGATGAGGACAATTAAAGAGGAAGAAGAAGAGACATATGTGAGGAGTGATCAGCAGTCTATGGAGGAGGGTGACATGATGAGGACATGTAAAGAGGAAGAAGAAGAGACATATGTGAGGAGTGATCAGCAGTCTATGGAGGAGGGTGACATGATGAGGACATGTAAAGAGGAAGAAGAAGAGACATATGTGAGGAGTGATCAGCAGTCTATGGAGGAGGGTGACATGATGAGGACATGTAAAGAGGAAGAAGAAGAGACGTATGTGAGGAGTGATCAGCAGTCTATGGAGGAGAGTGACATGATGAGGACATGTAAAGAGGAAGAAGAAGAGACATATGTGAGGAGTGATCAGCAGTCTATGGAGGAGGGAGACATGATGAGGACATGTAAAGAGGAAGAAGAAGAGACATATGTGAGGAGTGATCAGCAGTCTATGGAGGAGGGAGACATGATGAGGACATGTAAAGAGGAAGAAGAGGAGACGTATGTGAGGAGTGATCAGCAGTCTATGGAGGAACGTGACATGATGAGGACAATTAAAGAGGAAGAAGAAGAGACGTATATGAGGAGTGATCAGCAGTCTATGGAGGAGGGAGACATGATGAGGACATGTAAAGAGGAAGAAGAAGAGACGTATGTGAGGAGTGATCAGCAGTCTTTGGAGGAGGGTGACATGATGAGGACAATTAAAGAGGAAGAAGAAGAGACATATGTGAGGAGTGATCAGCAGTCTATGGAGGCGGGTGAGATGATGAGGACATATAAACAGGAAGAAGAAGAGATGTATGTGAGGAGTGATCAGCAGTCTATGGTGGAGGGTGACATGATGAGGACAAGTAAAGAGGAAGAAGAAGAGATGTATGTGAGGAATGATCAGCAGTCTATGGAGGAGGGTGACATGATGAGGACATGTAAAGAGGAAGAAGAAGATACATATGTGAGGAGTGATCAGCAGTCTATGGAGGAACGTGACATGATGAGGACATGTAAAGAGGAAGAAGAAGAAGAGACGTATGTGAGGAGTGATCAGCAGTCTATGGAGGAACGTGACATGATGAGGACATATAAGACGGAGGACAATGTTATAGAGGGCAGAACAGGTGAGTCATCAGAATTTATTATGTATTTTTGGTGTTAATTAGCCTGTGATCGATGTATATGTACAGGGGTTGGACAAAATAATGGAAACACCTTACATTTTGGCATCATAATCTTTGAACATGTTTTAACCACTTTGTCCTCCTTGACGTAGTCCTACTTCAAGGAGGACATGTGCGCTCCCGCAGCCGATCATGCGCGTGCACGCGCGCTCCCGGCTGCAGATTCGTTAGCCCAGGAATCAATGAATCGGGCCATGGTGCCCGATCACTGATTCCTCTACCCCGCAGAAAAAGCGACAGCTTCTCTCGGAAGCTTTGCTTTTTCTGACTCCTATGTCCCTCTAAGTGTACATGTTACGCTTAGAGTGACGTCATGTAAACAAACTCAAGGTTGCCATGTTGTGGCCAAAAAGTAAAACTACATCTAAATGTAAAAAATAAATAAAATACACCTATATTTACTTAAATCAAATACTATTTACATCCCACTCTCCCAAAAAATCCCCACATAAAATGTTTAATAATAAAAAAAATTACAATAATAAAAAAACCGCAAATATTTACCTAAGGGTCTAAACTTTTTAAATATCTATGTAAAGATGAAATATTTCATTTTTTTTTTTCTAATAAGCATGTAAATAGTGATGGGTGCAAAACGGAAAAAATGCTCTTTTATTTCCAAATAAAATATTGTCGCCATACATTGTGATAGGGACATAATTTAAACGGTGAAATAACCGGGACAAATGGGCAAATACCATACATGGGTTTTAATTATGGAGGCGTGTATTATTTTAAAACTATAATGGCCGAAAACTGAGAAATAATGAATTTTTTCAGTTTTTTTCTTATTCTTACTGTTAAAATGTATTTACAATAATGCTGGATACACACGGTGCGTTCGTGCACTCGATTTCCCGCTCGATTCCCGTTGATTCGTTTATTGCCAACATGTCCGATTTTGATTTCGATGGATCGTTAGGTCGATTTGGCATACTTTGCATACGAATCGACCTAACGATCCATCGAAATCCAAATCGGACATGTTGGAAATAAACGAATCGACGGGAATCGAGCGGGAAATCGCGTGCGTGAACGCACCATGTGTATTCAGCATTAGGTAGCTCTTAGCAAAATGTACCACCCAAAGAAAGCCTAATTGGTGGCGGAAAAAACAAGATGTAGATCAGTTCATTGTGATAAGTAGTGATAAAGTTATAGGCTAATGAATGGGAGGTGAACATTGCTCGGATGCATAAAGTGAAAACGACCGAGGACTAAGCAATCAAAACTTGACATGTTAATTTGGTACTTATCCGTTAGCCGGGCGCATCCGGCAGGTGGCGCTAATTACTATTCCCCCTCCAGGCCGACATGGATAGTAGGGAAAGATGTAACTCTGGTGGAGTTTTGTCGCCACCTAGAGGATGCGCCCGGCTAACGGATAAGTACCGTTAATTTTTTTTTTGTTTATTATTTTTGTTATATGGTATGTTTAATTAAAATAATTGTTTAATTTATAAAAATGGCAGATCTCTCAGACTTTCAAAGAGGCCAAATTGTTGGTGCTCATATGGCAGGCGCTACTGTAACAGAAACTGCTCGAATGCTTGGCATTTCAAGAGGTACTGTCTCAAAAGTAATGACTGCCTTTGCAAGAGAAGGAAAAACGTCCTCAGCAAAGCACAGTTGTGGCGGTGTAACGATTTGTGTCAGCAAGAAACAGAATTCTGATTATTAGGTGATCTGCAGTATCACCTATAATGCAGATATATACCTGATTATCCACTTAACATCTCAGTCGTTTTCAGCTTATGCATCCGAGCAATGTTCACCTCCCATTCATTAGCCTATAACTTTATCACTACTTATCACAATGAATTGATCTATATCTTGTTTTTTCCGCCACCAATTAGGCTTTCTTTGGGGGGTACATTTTGCTAAGAGCCACTTTACTGTAAATGCATTTTAACAGGAAGAATAAGAAAAAAAATAAAAAAAATTCATTATTTGTCAGTTTTCGGCCATTATAGTTTTAAAATAAAACATGCCTCCATAATTAAAACCCACGTATTGTTATTGCCCATTTGTCACGGTTATTTCACCATTTAAATTATGTCCCTATCACAATGTATCGCGACAATATTTTATTTGGAAATAAAAGAGCATTTTTTCCGTTTTGCATACATCACTATTTACAAGCTTATAAAAAAAAAAATAGAGAGAAATATATCATCTTTACATAGATATTTAAAAAGTTTAGACCCTTAGGTAAATATTTATGTGTTTTTTTTTTATAGTAATGTTTTTGTGTTTTTTAATTAAACATTTTATGTGGGCATTTTTGGGTGGGTGGGATATAAAAGTGTTTTATTTGGGGAAATATTGGTGTAGTGTAATCTTTTTGGGTATTTACTTGTAGTTTTACTTTTTGGCCACAAGATGGCAATCTCGATTTTTTTTTACATGACGTCACTCTAAGCGTACAATGTACGCTTAGAGGGACACAGCTTCAGAAAGAGCAAAGCTTCCGAGAGAAGCTGTCGCTTTTTCAGCGGGGGAGAGGAATCAATGATCGGGCTCCATAGCCCGACACATTGATTCCGTGGCTACCGACTCCGCGGCCGGGAGTGCGCGTGCACGCGCGCGATCGGCCGCGGGAGCGCGCCTGTCCTCCTTGACGTTTTTATACGTCAAGGAGGACAAAGTGGTTAAATGCTGATCTGCAGAATCACCTATAATACTGGTATATCAGAAGCTGATGTGACAACAAATACAGATAGTGTTTAGTGCAACAGTAATACCGATAAGATCTGTACCTCACCAGAGGAGCTGTTGGGTACTAGCAGTACAGTGCCTCTCACCAGAGTCAAGGGCCCTCTGGTGAGAGTGGAGTAGTCAGATAGATCGGATTTGGCAACAGACAGACAGATGCAGTACAAAATCGGAAGGCAAAGTCAGGAAGATATAACAGGCAGAGTCTGCAGCAAGATCAGATGGGCAGCGGTACAGAATCACTGAGCAAGAGAGTGGTCAGAACGAGCCAGAGTCATGCACAGATAATAACACAGTAATGAGTAATCGTATAGCTATCAAACAATTCCTATCTTGTGTGAAATCCCCGGTTTCCTCCCGGATCAAAGCACACCGGAACTATCTAAGGGTCTGAGGGTTAACGCCAAGTATTCGCAACAGCAGACAAGTTGCGAGTGACACAGCTAGGCTTATGAAGCAGAGGAGACCCTCCAGGCATGCCCCTAGCAATTGACCAATGAGGAGCAGCGAACGTCTCCTCTGACGTCAGCCAGTCAGCTGACGCGCCTCCTTCCTGCATAAAGGTCCTGTCTATGCGCACGCGCGACAAGGCAACCCTATGTGCAACTGACAGTTCCGTCCTCGGCGTGCTAGACGCCTGAGGCCCGGATATGCTGCTAAACAGAGAGCTGGAGACAGCTGCGGTAGTAGCGCTGTTCACCGCGGCTGCCTCTCCAGCATTTGTTACAGGCGGAAAATTGAAGTTGTCTGAGAGAGACCATCGAAAACTCCAAAAGAAAAAGGGAAAACCTATCTGAGCCATAAATAATATCTCCAGGACAAACTGAATCTCAATGGTTCAAATCCATAATCTTTATTAGCAAACAGACAAAATGTATAAAAACAATTAAAATCAATCTCCAGGTACGTGTCAAAGGTTATTGACACTATCCACCTCTGGAATACATTTGATTAAATCACACTAAAATAGTATACAATTCATAGGGCAGGATGCCATATATTGTGCATTATTGTGCAATAACAATCCTTACCAAATAAAGTGCTTCTGTGCATACAAAATGAAGTCAAAAATCAAAATAAGTGCTGTGTGCATGCGTGGGTGCACGCCCAACAGCGTTAGTGCACGCATACACACAGCATGTGCAGATCCTACAAAATATTACATAGATGGACACTACTTGTGTCCCAAGTGTCTACTCTCCCACAAAACACTAGACTGTGCTGAAAACGAACTGTGCTAAACAACCCTCATACTTTGCACAAAGGCCTGGTGCACACCAAAACATGAAATGGCTGCTGCCTTATATAAGGAGGGATACAGGAAATGGCTGCTGCCTTATATAAGGAGGGATACATGAAATGGCTGCTGCCTTATATAAGGAGGGATACATGAAATGGCTGCTGCCTTATATAAGGAGGGATGCATGAAATGGCCGCTGCCTTATATAAGGAGGGGTACATGAAATGGCTGCTGCCTTATATAAGGAGGGATACATGAAATGGCTGCTGCCTTATATAAGGAGGGATACAGGAAATGGCCGCTGCCTTATATAAGGAGGGGTACATGAAATGGCCGCTGCCTTATATAAGGAGGGATACATGAAATGGCTGCTGCCTTATATAAGGATGGATACATGAAATGGCTGCTGCCTTATATAAGGAGGGATACAGGAAATGGCCGCTGCCTTATATAAGGAGGGGTACATGAAATGGCTGCTGCCTCATATAAGGAGGGATACATGAAATGGCTGCTGCCTTATATAAGGAGGGATACATGAAATGGCCGCTGCCTTATATAAGGAGGGATACAGGAAATGGCCGCTGCCTTATATAAGGAGGGGTACATGAAATGGCCGCTGCCTTATATAAGGAGGGATACATGAAATGGCTGCTGCCTTATATAAGGAGGGATACATGAAATGGCCGCTGCCTTATATAAGGAGGGATACAGGAAATGGCTGCTGCCTTATATAAGGAGGGATACATGAAATGGCTGCTGCCTTATATAAGGATGGATACAGGAAATGGCTGCTGCCTTATATAAGGAGGGATACAGGAAATGGCTGCTGCCTTATATAAGGAGGGATACAGGAAATGGCTGCTGCCTTATATAAGGAGGGATACATGAAATGGCCGCTGCCTTATATAAGGAGGGATACATGAAATGGCCGCTGCCTTATATAAGGAGGGATACATGAAATGGCTGCTGCCTTATATAAGGAGGGATACAGGAAATGGCCGCTGCCTTATATAAGGAGGGATACAGGAAATGGCCGCTGCCTTATATAAGGAGGGATACATGAAATGGCTGCTGCCTTATATAAGGAGGGATACAGGAAATGGCTGCTGCCTTATATAAGGAGGGATACATGAAATGGCCGCTGCCTTATATAAGGAGGGATACAGGAAATGGCTGCTGCCTTATATAAGGAGGGATACATGAAATGGCTGCTGCCTTATATAAGGAGGGATGTGTGAAATGGCTGCTGCCTTATATAAGGAGGGATACATGAAATGGCCGCTGCCTTATATAAGGAGGGATGTGTGAAATGGCCGCTGCCTTATATAAGGAGGGATACATGAAATGGCTGCAGCTTTATATAAGGAGGGATACATGAAATGGCCGCTGCCTTATATAAGGAGGGATACAGGAAATGGCCGCTGCCTTATATAAGGAGGGATACAGGAAATGGCCGCTGCCTTATATAAGGAGGGATACAGGAAATGGCTGCTGCCTTATATAAGGAGGGATACATGAAATGGCCGCTGCCTTATATAAGGAGGGATACATGAAATGACTGCTGCCTTATATAAGGAGGGATACATGAAATGGCTGCTGCCTTATATAAGGAGGGATACATGAAATGGCTGCTGCCTTATATAAGGAGGGATACAGGAAATGGCTGCTGCCTTATATAAGGAGGGATACATGAAATGGCCGCTGCCTTATATAAGGAGGGATACATGAAATGGCTGCTGCCTTATATAAGGAGGGATACAGGAAATGGCTGCTGCCTTATATAAGGAGGGATACAGGAAATGGCTGCTGCCTTATATAAGGAGGGGTACATGAAATGGCTGCTTATATAAGGAGGGATACATGAAATGGCTGCTGCCTTATATAAGGATGGATACATGAAATGGCTGCTGCCTTATATAAGGAGGGATACATGAAATGGCTGCTGCCTTATATAAGGAGGGATGTGTGAAATGGCTGCTGCCTTATATAAGGAGGGATACATGAAATGGCCGCTGCCTTATATAAGGAGGGATACATGAAATGGCTGCTGCCTTATATAAGGAGAGATACATGAAATGGCTGCTGCCTTATATAAGGAGAGATACATGAAATGGCTGCTGCCTTATATAAGGAGGGGTACATGAAATGGCTGCTGCCTTATATAAGGAGGGATACAGGAAATGGCTGCTGCCTTATATAAGGAGAGATACATGAAATGGCTGCTGCCTTATATAAGGAGGGATACATGAAATGGCTGCTGCCTTATATAAGGAGGGATACATGAAATGGCTGCTGCCTTATATAAGGAGGGATACAAGAAATGGCTGCAGCTTTATATAAGGAGGGATACATGAAATGGCCGCTGCCTTATATAAGGAGGGATACAGGAAATGGCCGCTGCCTTATATAAGGAGGGATACAGGAAATGGCCGCTGCCTTATATAAGGAGGGATACAGGAAATGGCTGCTGCCTTATATAAGGAGGGATACATGAAATGGCCGCTGCCTTATATAAGGAGGGATACATGAAATGACTGCTGCCTTATATAAGGAGGGATACATGAAATGGCTGCTGCCTTATATAAGGAGGGATACATGAAATGGCTGCTGCCTTATATAAGGAGGGATACAGGAAATGGCTGCTGCCTTATATAAGGAGGGATACATGAAATGGCCGCTGCCTTATATAAGGAGGGATACATGAAATGGCTGCTGCCTTATATAAGGAGGGATACATGAAATGGCTGCTGCCTTATATAAGGAGGGATACATGAAATGGCTGCTGCCTTATATAAGGAGGGATACATGAAATGGCCGCTGCCTTATATAAGGAGGGATACATGAAATGGCTGCTGCCTTATATAAGGAGGGATACATGAAATGGCTGCTGCCTTATATAAGGAGGGATACATGAAATGGCTGCTGCCTTATATAAGGAGGGATACATGAAATGGCTGCTGCCTTATATAAGGAGGGATACATGAAATGGCTGCTGCCTTATATAAGGAGGGATACATGAAATGGCTGCTGCCTTATATAAGGAGGGATACATGAAATGGCTGCTGCCTTATATAAGGAGGGATACATGAAATGGCTGCTGCCTTATATAGGGAGGGATACATGAAATGGCTGCTGCCTTATATAAGGAGAGATACATGAAATGGCTGCTGCCTTATATAAGGAGGGTAACATGAAATGGCTGCTGCCTTATATAAGGAGGGTAACATGAAATGGCTGCTGCCTTATATAAGGAGGGATACATGAAATGGCCGCTGCCTTATATAAGGAGGGATACATGAAATGGCCGCTGCCTTATATAAGGAGGGGTACATGAAATGGCTGCTTATATAAGGAGGGATACATGAAATGGCCGCTTATATAAGGAGGGATACATGAAATGGCCGCTGCCTTATATAAGGAGGGATACAGGAAATGGCTGCTGCCTTATATAATGAGGGATACATGAAATGGCTGCTGCCTTATATAAGGAGGGATACAGGAAATGGCCGCTGCCTTATATAAGGAGGGGTACATGAAATGGCTGCTGCCTTATATAAGGAGGGATACATGAAATGGCTGCTGCCTTATATAAGGAGGGATACATGAAATGGCTGCTGCCTTATATAAGGATGGATACATGAAATGGCTGCTGCCTTATATAAGGAGGGATACATGAAATGGCTGCTGCCTTATATAAGGAGAGATACATGAAATGGCTGCTGCCTTATATAAGGAGGGATACATGAAATGGCCGCTGCCTTATATAAGGAGGGATACATGAAATGGCTGCTGCCTTATATAAGGAGGGATACATGAAATGGCTGCCTTATATAAGGAGGGATACATGAAATGGCAGCTGCCTTATATAAGGAGGGATACATGAAATGGCCGCTTATATAAGGAGGGATACATGAAATGGCTGCTGCCTTATATAAGGAGGGATACATGAAATGGCCGCTGCCTTATATAAGGAGGGATACATGAAATGGCCGCTGCCTTATATAAGGAGGGATACATGAAATGGCCGCTGCCTTATATAAGGAGGGATACATGAAATGGCTGCTGCCTTATATAAGGAGGGATACATGAAATGGCTGCTGCCTTATATAAGGAGGGATACATGAAATGGCTGCTGCCTTATATAAGGAGGGATACATGAAATGGCCGCTGCCTTATATAAGGAGGGATACATGAAATGGCTGCTGCCTTATATAAGGAGGGATACATGAAATGGCCGCTGCCTTATATAAGGAGGGATACATGAAATGGCTGCTGCCTTATATAAGGAGGGATACAGGAAATGGCCGCTGCCTTATATAAGGAGGGATACATGAAATGGCCGCTGCCTTATATAAGGAGGGATACATGAAATGGCTGCTGCCTTATATAAGGAGGGATACATGAAATGGCTGCTGCCTTATATAAGGAGGGATACATGAAATGGCTGCTGCCTTATATAAGGAGGGATGTGTGAAATGGCTGCTGCCTTATATAAGGAGGGATACATGAAATGGCTGCTGCCTTATATAAGGAGGGATACATGAAATGGCTGCTGCCTTATATAAGGAGGGATACATGAAATGGCCGCTGCCTTATATAAGGAGGGATACAGGAAATGGCTGCTGCCTTATATAAGGAGGGATACAGGAAATGGCTGCTGCCTTATATAAGGAGGGATACATGAAATGGCCGCTGCCTTATATAAGGAGGGGTACATGAAATGGCTGCTTATATAAGGAGGGATACATGAAATGGCCGCTTATATAAGGAGGGATACATGAAATGGCCGCTGCCTTATATAAGGAGGGATACATGAAATGGCTGCTGCCTTATATAAGGAGGGATACATGAAATGGCTGCTGCCTTATATAAGGAGGGGTACATGAAATGGCTGCTTATATAAGGAGGGATACATGAAATGGCTGCTGCCTTATATAAGGAGGGATACATGAAATGGCTGCTGCCTTATATAAGGAGGGATACATGAAATGGCTGCTGCCTTATATAAGGAGGGATACATGAAATGGCTGCTGCCTTATATAAGGAGGGATACAGGAAATGGCTGCTGCCTTATATAAGGAGGGATACATGAAATGGCCGCTGCCTTATATAAGGAGGGATACATGAAATGGCTGCTGCCTTATATAAGGAGGGATACATGAAATGGCTGCTGCCTTATATAAGGAGGGATACATGAAATGGCTGCCTTATATAAGGAGGGATACATGAAATGGCCGCTGCCTTATATAAGGAGGGATACAGGAAATGGCTGCTGCCTTATATAAGGAGGGATACATGAAATGGCCGCTGCCTTATATAAGGAGAGATGCATGAAATGGCCGCTGCCTTATATAAGGAGGGATACATGAAATGGCCGCTGCCTTATATAAGGAGGGATACATGAAATGGCCGCTGCCTTACATAAGGAGGGATACATGAAATGGCTGCTGCCTTATATAAGGAGGGATACATGAAATGACTGCTGCCTTATATAAGGAGGGATACATGAAATGGCTGCTGCCTTATATAAGGAGGGATACATGAAATGGCTGCTGCCTTATATAAGGAGAGATACATGAAATGGCTGCTGCCTTATATAAGGAGGGATACATGAAATGGCCGCTGCCTTATATAAGGAGGGATACAGGAAATGGCTGCTGCCTTATATAAGGAGGGATACAGGAAATGGCTGCTGCCTTGTATAAGGAGGGATACATGAAATGGCTGCTGCCTTATATAAGGAGGGATACATGAAATTGCAGCTGCCTTATATAAGGGGGGATACATGAAATGGCCGCTGCCTTATATAAGGAGGGATACATGAAATGGCTGCTGCCTTATATAAGGAGGGATACATGAAATGGCTGCTGCCTTATATAAGGAGGGATACATGAAATGGCTGCTGCCTTATATAAGGAGGGATACATGAAATGGCTGCTGCCTTATATAAGGAGGGATACATGAAATGGCTGCTGCCTTATATAAGGAGGGATACATGAAATGGCTGCTGCCTTATATAAGGAGGGATACATGAAATTGCAGCTGCCTTATATAAGGGGGGATACATGAAATGGCCGCTGCCTTATATAAGGAGGGATACATGAAATGGCTGCTGCCTTATATAAGGAGGGATACATGAAATGGCTGCTGCCTTATATAAGGAGGGATACATGAAATGGCTGCTGCCTTATATAAGGAGGGATACATGAAATGGCCGCCGCCTTATATAAGGAGGGATACATGAAATGGCCGCCGCCTTATATAAGGAGGGATACATGAAATGGCCGCCGCCTTATATAAGGAGGGATACATGAAATGGCCGCTGCCTTATATAAGGAGGGATACATGAAATGGCCGCTGCCTTATATAAGGAGGGATACATGAAATGGCCGCTGCCTTATATAAGGAGGGATACAGGAAATGGCCGCTGCCTTATATAAGGAGGGATACAGGAAATGGCTGCTGCCTTATATAAGGAGGGATACAGGAAATGGCTGCTGCCTTATATAAGGAGGGATACAGGAAATGGCTGCTGCCTTATATAAGGAGGGATACATGAAATGGCTGCTGCCTTATATAAGGAGGGATACAGGAAATGGCTGCTGCCTTATATAAGGAGAGATACATGAAATGGCCGCTGCCTTATATAAGGAGGGATACAGGAAATGGCTGCTGCCTTATATAAGGAGGGATACATGAAATGGCCGCTGCCTTATATAAGGAGGGATACATGAAATGGCTGCTGCCTTATATAAGGAGGGATACATGAAATGGCCGCTGCCTTATATAAGGAGGGATACATGAAATGGCCGCTGCCTTATATAAGGAGGGATACATGAAATGGCTGCTGCCTTATATAAGGAGAGATACATGAAATGGCTGCTGCCTTATATAAGGAGGGATACATGAAATGGCTGCTGCCTTATATAAGGAGAGATGCAGGAAATGGCCGCTGCCTTATATAAGGAGGGATACATGAAATGGCCGCTGCCTTATATAAGGAGGGATACATGAAATGGCTGCTGCCTTATATAAGGAGGGATACATGAAATGGCTGCTGCCTTATATAAGGAGAGATGCAGGAAATGGCCGCTGCCTTATATAAGGAGGGATACATGAAATGGCCGCTGCCTTATATAAGGAGGGATACATGAAATGACTGCTGCCTTATATAAGGAGGGATGTGTGAAATGGCTGCTGCCTTATATAAGGAGGGATACAGGAAATGGCTGCTGCCTTATATAAGGAGGGATACAGGAAATGGCTGCTGCCTTATATAAGGAGGGATACATGAAATGGCCGCTGCCTTATATAAGGAGAGATACATGAAATGGCCGCTGCCTTATATAAGGAGGGATGTGTGAAATGGCTGCTGCCTTATATAAGGAGAGATGCAGGAAATGGCTGCTGCCTTATATAAGGAGAGATGCAGGAAATGGCCGCTGCCTTATATAAGGAGGGATACATGAAATGGCTGCTGCCTTATATAAGGAGGGATACATGAAATGGCTGCTGCCTTATATAAGGAGGGATACATGAAATGGCTGCTGCCTTATATAAGGAGGGATACATGAAATGGCTGCTGCCTTATATAAGGAGGGATACATGAAATGGCTGCTGCCTTATATAAGGAGGGATGCATGAAATGGCTGCTGCCTTATATAAGGAGGGATACATGAAATGGCTGCTGCCTTATATAAGGAGGGATGCATGAAATGGCTGCTGCCTTATATAAGGAGGGATACATGAAATGGCTGCTGCCTTATATAAGGAGGGATACATGAAATGGCTGCTGCCTTATATAAGGAGGGATACATGAAATGGCTGCTGCCTTATCTAAGGAGGGATACATGAAATGGCTGCTGCCTTATATAAGAAGGGATACAGGAAATGGCTGCTGCTTTATATAAGGAGGGATGCATGAAATGGCCGCTGCCTTATATAAGGAGGGATACATGAAATGGCTGCTGCCTTATATAAGGAGGGATACATGAAATGGCCGCTGCCTTATATAAGGAGGGATACATGAAATGGCCGCTGCCTTATATAAGGAGGGATACAGGAAATGGCTGCTGCCTTATATAAGGAGGGATACATGAAATGGCCGCTGCCTTATATAAGGAGGGATACATGAAATGACCGCTGCCTTATATAAGGAGGGATACATGAAATGGCTGCTGCCTTATATAAGGAGGGATACAGGAAATGGCTGCTGCCTTATATAAGGAGGGATACAGGAAATGGCTGCTGCCTTATATAAGGAGGGATACAGGAAATGGCTGCTGCCTTATATAAGGAGGGATACATGAAATGGCTGCTGCCTTATATAAGGAGGGATACATGAAATGGCTGCTGCCTTATATAAGGAGGGATACATGAAATGGCCGCTGCCTTATATAAGGAGGGATACATGAAATGGCCGCTGCCTTATATAAGGAGGGACACATGAAATGGCTGCTGCCTTATATAAGGAGGGATACAGGAAATGGCTGCTGCCTTATATAAGGAGGGATACATGAAATGGCTGCTGCCTTATATAAGGAGGGACACATGAAATGGCTGCTGCCTTATATAAGGAGGGATACATGAAATGGCTGCTGCCTTATATAAGGAGGGATACATGAAATGGCTGCTGCCTTATATAAGGAGGGATACAGGAAATGGCTGCTGCCTTATATAAGGAGGGATACATGAAATGGCTGCTGCCTTATATAAGGAGGGATACATGAAATGGCCGCTGCCTTATATAAGGAGGGATACATGAAATGGCCGCCGCCTTATATAAGGAGGGATACATGAAATGGCTGCTGCCTTGTATAAGGAGGGATACATGAAATGACCGCTGCCTTATATAAGGAGGGATACATGAAATGGCCGCTGCCTTATATAAGGAGGGATACATGAAATGGCCGCTGCCTTATATAAGGAGGGATACATGAAATGGCCGCTGCCTTATATAAGGAGGGATACATGAAATGACCGCTGCCTTATATAAGGAGGGATACATGAAATGGCTGCTGCCTTATATAAGGAGGGATACAGGAAATGGCTGCTGCCTTATATAAGGAGGGATACATGAAATGGCCGCCGCCTTATATAAGGAGGGATACATGAAATGGCCGCTGCCTTATATAAGGAGGGATACATGAAATGGCCGCTGCCTTATATAAGGAGGGATACATGAAATGACCGCTGCCTTATATAAGGAGGGATACAGGAAATGGCTGCTGCCTTATATAAGGAGGGATACAGGAAATGGCTGCTGCCTTATATAAGGAGGGATACATGAAATGGCCGCTGCCTTATATAAGGAGGGATACATGAAATGGCCGCTGCCTTATATAAGGAGGGATACATGAAATGGCTGCTGCCTTATATAAGGAGGGATACAGGAAATGGCCGCTGCCTTATATAAGGAGGGATACATGAAATGGCCGCTGCCTTATATAAGGAGGGATACATGAAATGGCCGCTGCCTTATATAAGGAGGGATACATGAAATGGCCGCTGCCTTATATAAGGAGGGATACATGAAATGGCCGCTGCCTTATATAAGGAGGGATACATGAAATGGCTGCTGCCTTATGTAAGGAGGGATACAGGAAATGGCCGCTGCCTTATATAAGGAGGGATACAGGAAATGGCTGCTGCCTTATATAAGGAGGGATACATGAAATGGCTGCTGCCTTATATAAGGAGGGATACAGGAAATGGCTGCTGCCTTATATAAGGAGGGATACATGAAATGGCTGCTGCCTTATATAAGGAGGGATACAGGAAATGGCCGCTGCCTTATATAAGGAGGGATACATGAAATGGCTGCTGCCTTATATAAGGAGGGATACATGAAATGGCTGCTGCCTTATATAAGGAGAGATACAGGAAATGGCTGCTGCCTTATATAAGGAGGGATACATGAAATGGCTGCTGCCTTATATAAGGAGGGATACATGAAATGGCCGCTGCCTTATATAAGGAGGGATACAGGAAATGGCTGCTGCCTTATATAAGGAGGGATACATGAAATGGCCGCTGCCTTATATAAGGAGGGATACATGAAATGGCTGCTGCCTTATATAAGGAGGGATACATGAAATGGCTGCTGCCTTATATAAGGAGGGATACATGAAATGGCTGCTGCCTTATATAAGGAGGGATACATGAAATGGCTGCTGCCTTATATAAGGAGGGATGTGTGAAATGGCTGCTGCCTTATATAAGGAGGGATACATGAAATGGCTGCTGCCTTATATAAGGAGGGATACATGAAATGGCTGCTGCCTTATATAAGGAGGGATACAGGAAATGGCTGCTGCCTTATATAAGGAGGGATACATGAAATGGCTGCTGCCTTATATAAGGAGGGATACATGAAATGGCTGCTGCCTTATATAAGGAGGGATGTGTGAAATGGCTGCTGCCTTATATAAGGAGGGATACATGAAATGGCTGCTGCCTTATATAAGGAGGGATACAGGAAATGGCCGCTGCCTTATATAAGGAGGGATACATGAAATGACTGCTGCCTTATATAAGGAGGGATACATGAAATGGCTGCTGCCTTATATAAGGAGGGATGTGTGAAATGGCTGCTGCCTTATATAAGGAGGGATACATGAAATGGCCGCTGCCTTATATAAGGAGGGATACATGAAATGGCTGCTGCCTTATATAAGGAGGGATGTGTGAAATGGCTGCTGCCTTATATAAGGAGGGATACATGAAATGGCTGCTGCCTTATATAAGGAGGGATGTGTGAAATGGCTGCTGCCTTATATAAGGAGAGATACATGAAATGGCTGCTGCCTTATATAAGGAGGGATACATGAAATGGCCGCCGCCTTATATAAGGAGGGATACATGAAATGGCTGCTGCCTTATATAAGAAGGGATACATGAAATGGCTGCTGCCTTATATAAGGAGGGATGTGTGAAATGGCTGCTGCCTTATATAAGGAGGGATACATGAAATGGCTGCTGCCTTATATAAGGAGGGATGTGTGAAATGGCCGCTGCCTTATATAAGGAGGGATGTGTGAAATGGCTGCTGCCTTATATAAGGAGGGATACATGAAATGGCTGCTGCCTTATATAAGGAGGGATACATGAAATGGCTGCTGCCTTATATAAGGAGGGATGTGTGAAATGGCTGCTGCCTTATATAAGGAGGGATACATGAAATGGCTGCTGCCTTATATAAGGAGGGATACATGAAATGGCCGCTGCCTTATATAAGGAGGGATACATGAAATGGCCGCTGCCTTATATAAGGAGGGATACATGAAATGGCTGCTGCCTTATATAAGGAGGGATACATGAAATGGCCGCTGCCTTATATAAGGAGGGATACATGAAATGGCTGCTGCCTTATATAAGGAGGGATACATGAAATGGCTGCTGCCTTATATAAGGAGGGATACATGAAATGGCTGCTGCCTTATATAAGGAGGGATACATGAAATGGCTGCTGCCTTATATAAGGAGGGATACATGAAATGGCTGCTGCCTTATATAAGGAGGGATGTGTGAAATGGCTGCTGCCTTATATAAGGAGGGATACATGAAATGGCTGCTGCCTTATATAAGGAGGGATACATGAAATGGCTGCTGCCTTATATAAGGAGGGATACATGAAATGGCCGCTGCCTTATATAAGGAGGGATACATGAAATGGCTGCTGCCTTATATAAGGAGGGATGTGTGAAATGGCTGCTGCCTTATATAAGGAGGGATGTGTGAAATGGCTGCTGCCTTATATAAGGAGGGATACATGAAATGGCTGCTGCCTTATATAAGGAGGGATACATGAAATGGCTGCTGCCTTATATAAGGAGGGATACATGAAATGGCTGCTGCCTTATATAAGGAGGGATACATGAAATGGCTGCTGCCTTATATAAGGAGGGATACATGAAATGGCTGCTGCCTTATATAAGGAGGGATACATGAAATGGCCGCTGCCTTATATAAGGAGGGATACATGAAATGGCTGCTGCCTTATATAAGGAGGGATACATGAAATGGCTGCTGCCTTATATAAGGAGGGATGTGTGAAATGGCTGCTGCCTTATATAAGGAGGGATACAGGAAATGGCCGCTGCCTTATATAAGGAGGGATACATGAAATGGCTGCTGCCTTATATAAGGAGGGATACAGGAAATGGCCGCTGCCTTATATAAGGAGGGATACATGAAATGGCTGCTGCCTTATATAAGGAGGGATGTGTGAAATGGCTGCTGCCTTATATAAGGAGGGATACATGAAATGGCTGCTGCCTTATATAAGGAGGGATACATGAAATGGCTGCTGCCTTATATAAGGAGGGATACATGAAATGGCCGCTGCCTTATATAAGGAGGGATACATGAAATGGCTGCTGCCTTATATAAGGAGGGATACATGAAATGGCTGCTGCCTTATATAAGGAGGGATACATGAAATGGCTGCTGCCTTATATAAGGAGGGATACATGAAATGGCTGCTGCCTTATATAAGGAGGGATACATGAAATGGCTGCTGCCTTATATAAGGAGGGATACATGAAATGGCCGCTGCCTTATATAAGGAGAGATACAGGAAATGGCCGCTGCCTTATATAAGGAGAGATACATGAAATGGCTGCTGCCTTATATAAGGAGGGATACATGAAATGGCTGCTGCCTTATATAAGGAGGGATACAGGAAATGGCTGCTGCCTTATATAAGGAGGGATACATGAAATGGCTGCTGCCTTATATAAGGAGGGATACATGAAATGGCTGCTGCCTTATATAAGGAGGGATACATGAAATGGCCGCTGCCTTATATAAGGAGGGATACATGAAATGGCTGCTGCCTTATATAAGGAGAGATACAGGAAATGGCTGCTGCCTTATATAAGGAGGGATACATGAAATGGCCGCTGCCTTATATAAGGAGGGATACATGAAATGACCGCTGCCTTATATAAGGAGGGATACATGAAATGGCTGCTGCCTTATATAAGGAGGGATACAGGAAATGGCTGCTTCCTTATATAAGGAGGGATACATGAAATGGCTGCTGCCTTATATAAGGAGGGATACATGAAATGGCTGCTGCCTTATATAAGGAGGGATACATGAAATGGCCGCTGCCTTATATAAGGAGGGATACATGAAATGGCTGCTGCCTTATATAAGGAGGGATACAGGAAATGGCCGCTGCCTTATATAAGGAGAGATACATGAAATGGCTGCTGCCTTATATAAGGAGGGATACAGGAAATGGCTGCTGCCTTATATAAGGAGGGATACAGGAAATGGCCGCTGCCTTATATAAGGAGGGATACAGGAAATGGCCGCTGCCTTATATAAGGAGGGATACATGAAATGGTCGCTGCCTTATATAAGGAGGGATACAGGAAATGGCCGCTGCCTTATATAAGGAGGGATACATGAAATGGCCGCTGCCTTATATAAGGATGGATACATGAAATGGCTGCTGCCTTATATAAGGAGGGATACATGAAATGGCTGCTGCCTTATATAAGGAGGGATACAGGAAATGGCTGCTGCCTTATATAAGGAGGGATACATGAAATGGCTGCTGCCTTATATAAGGAGGGATACATGAAATGGCTGCTGCCTTATATAAGGAGGGATACAGGAAATGGCCGCTGCCTTATATAAGGAGGGATACAGGAAATGGCCGCTGCCTTATATAAGGAGGGATACATGAAATGGCTGCTGCCTTATATAAGGAGGGATACATGAAATGGCTGCTGCCTTATATAAGGGGGGATACATGAAATGGCCGCTGCCTTATATAAGGAGGGATACATGAAATGGCTGCTGCCTTATATAAGGAGGGATGTGTGAAATGGCTGCTGCCTTATATAAGGAGGGATACAGGAAATGGCTGCTGCCTTATATAAGGAGGGATACATGAAATGGCCGCTGCCTTATATAAGGAGGGATACAGGAAATGGCTGCTGCCTTATATAAGGAGGGATGTGTGAAATGGCTGCTGCCTTATATAAGGAGGGATACATGAAATGGCTGCTGCCTTATATAAGGAGGGATACAGGAAATGGCCGCTGCCTTATATAAGGAGGGATACATGAAATGGCCGCTGCCTTATATAAGGAGGGATGTGTGAAATGGCTGCTGCCTTATATAAGGAGGGATACATGAAATGGCTGCTGCCTTATATAAGGAGGGATACAGGAAATGGCTGCTGCCTTATATAAGGAGGGATGTGTGAAATGGCTGCTGCCTTATATAAGGAGGGATACATGAAATGGCTGCTGCCTTATATAAGGAGAGATACATGAAATGGCTGCTGCCTTATATAAGGAGGGATACATGAAATGACTGCAGCTTTATATAAGGAGGGATGCATGAAATGGCTGCTGCCTTATATAAGGAGGGATACAGGAAATGGCCGCTGCCTTATATAAGGAGGGATACAGGAAATGGCTGCTGCCTTATATAAGGAGGGATACATGAAATGGCCGCTGCCTTATATAAGGAGGGATACATGAAATGGCCGCTGCCTTATATAAGGAGGGATACAGGAAATGGCTGCTGCCTTATATAAGGAGGGATACATGAAATGGCCGCTGCCTTATATAAGGAGGGATACAGGAAATGGCTGCTGCCTTATATAAGGAGGGATACAGGAAATGGCTGCTGCCTTATATAAGGAGGGATACATGAAATGGCTGCTGCCTTATATAAGGAGGGATACAGGAAATGGCCGCTGCCTTATATAAGGAGGGATACATGAAATGGCCGCTGCCTTATATAAGGAGGGATACATGCAATGGCTGCTGCCTTATATAAGGAGGGATACATGAAATGGCTGCTGCCTTATATAAGGAGAGATACATGAAATGGCTGCTGCCTTATATAAGGAGGGATACATGAAATGGCCGCTGCCTTATATAAGGAGGGATACATGAAATGGCTGCTGCCTTATATAAGGAGGGATACATGAAATGGCTGCTGCCTTATATAAGGAGGGATACATGAAATGGCTGCTGCCTTATATAAGGAGGGATACATGAAATGGCCGCTGCCTTATATAAGGAGGGATACATGAAATGGCTGCTGCCTTATATAAGGAGGGATACAGGAAATGGCCGCTGCCTTATATAAGGAGGGATACAGGAAATGGCCGCTGCCTTATATAAGGAGGGATACAGGAAATGGCCGCTGCCTTATATAAGGAGGGATACATGAAATGGCTGCTGCCTTATATAAGGAGGGATACATGAAATGGCTGCTGCCTTATATAAGGAGGGATACATGAAATGGCCGCTGCCTTATATAAGGAGAGATGCAGGAAATGGCTGCTGCCTTATATAAGGAGGGATACATGAAATGGCTGCTGCCTTATATAAGGAGGGATGTGTGAAATGGCTGCTGCCTTATATAAGGAGGGATACATGAAATGGCTGCTGCCTTATATAAGGAGGGATACAGGAAATGGCTGCTGCCTTATATAAGGAGGGATACATGAAATGGCTGCTGCCTTATATAAGGAGAGATACATGAAATGGCTGCTGCCTTATATAAGGAGGGATACATGAAATGGCTGCTGCCTTATATAAGGAGAGATGCAGGAAATGGCTGCTGCCTTATATAAGGAGGGATACATGAAATGGCTGCTGCCTTATATAAAGGAGGGATACATGAAATGGCTGCTGCCTTATATAAGGAGGGATACATGAAATGGCTGCTGCCTTATATAAGGAGGGATACATGAAATGGCTGCTGCCTTATATAAGGAGGGATACATGAAATGGCTGCTGCCTTATATAAGGAGGGATACATGAAATGGCTGCTGCCTTATATAAGGAGGGATACATGAAATGGCCGCTGCCTTATATAAGGAGGGATACATGAAATGGCCGCTGCCTTATATAAGGAGGGATACATGAAATGGCTGCTGCCTTATATAAGGAGGGATGTGTGAAATGGCTGCTGCCTTATATAAGGAGGGATACAGGAAATGGCCGCTGCCTTATATAAGGAGGGATACAGGAAATGGCCGCTGCCTTATATAAGGAGGGATACAGGAAATGGCCGCTGCCTTATATAAGGAGGGATACATGAAATGGCTGCTGCCTTATATAAGGAGGGATACATGAAATGGCTGCTGCCTTATATAAGGAGGGATACATGAAATGGCTGCTGCCTTATATAAGGAGGGATACATGAAATGGCTGCTGCCTTATATAAGGATGGATACAGGAAATGGCTGCTGCCTTATATAAGGAGGGATACAGGAAATGGCCGCTGCCTTATATAAGAAGGGATACATGAAATGGCTGCTGCCTTATATAAGGAGGGATACATGAAATGGCTGCTGCCTTATATAAGGAGGGATACATGAAATGGCTGCTGCCTTATATAAGGAGGGATACAGGAAATGGCTGCTGCCTTATATAAGGAGGGACACATGAAATGGCCGCTGCCTTATATAAGGAGGGATACATGAAATGGCCGCTGCCTTATATAAGGAGGGATACATGAAATGGCTGCTGCCTTATATAAGGAGGGATACAGGAAATGGCTGCTGCCTTATATAAGGAGGGATACATGAAATGGCTGCTGCCTTATATAAGGAGGGATACAGGAAATGGCTGCTGCCTTATATAAGGAGGGATACATGAAATGGCTGCTGCCTTATATAAGGAGGGATACATGAAATGGCTGCTGCCTTATATAAGGAGGGATACAGGAAATGGCTGCTGCCTTATATAAGGAGGGACACATGAAATGGCCGCTGCCTTATATAAGGAGGGATACATGAAATGGCCGCTGCCTTATATAAGGAGGGATACATGAAATGGCTGCTGCCTTATATAAGGAGGGATACATGAAATGACCGCTGCCTTATATAAGGAGGGATACATGAAATGGCTGCTGCCTTATATAAGGAGGGACACATGAAATGGCTGCTGCCTTATATAAGGAGGGATACATGAAATGGCTGCTGCCTTATATAAGGAGGGATACATGAAATGGCTGCTGCCTTATATAAGGAGGGATACAGGAAATGGCTGCTGCCTTATATAAGGAGGGATACAGGAAATGGCTGCTGCCTTATATAAGGAGGGATACAGGAAATGGCCGCTGCCTTATATAAGGAGGGATACAGGAAATGGCCGCTGCCTTATATAAGG
Organism: Hyperolius riggenbachi; assembly: GCF_040937935.1. NCBI lineage: Eukaryota > Metazoa > Chordata > Amphibia > Anura > Hyperoliidae > Hyperolius > Hyperolius riggenbachi. Next base: position 292,559,800 of record NC_090655.1, on the reverse strand, counting down.
AGGGATACGTGAAATGGCTGCTGCCTTATATAAGGAGGGATACATGAAATGGCTGCTGCCTTATATAAGGAGGGATACATGAAATGGCTGCTGCCTTATATAAGGAGGGATACAGGAAATGGCTGCTGCCTTATATAAGGAGGGATACAGGAAATGGCTGCTGCCTTATATAAGGAGGGATACAGGAAATGGCTGCTGCCTTATATAAGGAGGGATACATGAAATGGCCGCTGCCTTATATAAGGAGGGATACATGAAATGGCTGCTGCCTTATATAAGGAGGGATACATGAAATGACCGCTGCCTTATATAAGGAGGGATACAGGAAATGGCCGCTGCCTTATATAAGAAGGGATACATGAAATGGCTGCTGCCTTATATAAGGAAGGATACATGAAATGGCTGCTGCCTTATATAAGGAGGGATACATGAAATGGCCGCTGCCTTATATAAGGAGGGATACATGAAATGGCTGCTGCCTTATATAAGGAGGGATACAGGAAATGGCTGCTGCCTTATATAAGGAGGGATACATGAAATGGCTGCTGCCTTATATAAGGAGATATACATGCAATGGCTGCTGCCTTATATAAGGAGGGATACATGAAATGGCTGCTGCCTTATATAAGGAGGGATACAGGAAATGGCTGCTGCCTTATATAAGGAGGGATACAGGAAATGGCTGCTGCCTTATATAAGGAGGGATACAGGAAATGGCTGCAGCTTTATATAAGGAGGGATACATGAAATGGCCGCTGCCTTATATAAGGAGGGATACATGAAATGGCAGCTGCCTTATATAAGGAGGGATACATGAAATGGCCGCTTATATAAGGAGGGATACATGAAATGGCTGCTGCCTTATATAAGGAGGGATACATGAAATGGCTGCTGCCTTATATAAGGAGGGATACATGAAATGGCTGCTGCCTTATATAAGGAGGGATACATGAAATGGCTGCTGCCTTATATAAGGAGGGATACATGAAATGGCTGCTGCCTTATATAAGGAGGGATACATGAAATGGCCGCTGCCTTATATAAGGAGGGATACATGAAATGGCAGCTGCCTTATATAAGGAGGGATACATGAAATGGCCGCTTATATAAGGAGGGATACATGAAATGGCTGCTGCCTTATATAAGGAGGGATACATGAAATGGCTGCTGCCTTATATAAGGAGGGATACAGGAAATGGCTGCTGCCTTATATAAGGAGGGACACATGAAATGGCTGCTGCCTTATATAAGGAGGGATACATGAAATGGCTGCTGCCTTATATAAGGAGGGATACATGAAATGGCTGCTGCCTTATATAAGGAGGGATACATGAAATGGCCGCTGCCTTATATAAGGAGGGATACAGGAAATGGCCGCTGCCTTATATAAGGAGGGACACATGAAATGGCTGCTGCCTTATATAAGGAGGGATACATGAAATGGCTGCTGCCTTATATAAGGAGGGATACATGAAATGGCTGCTGCCTTATATAAGGAGGGATACATGAAATGGCTGCTGCCTTATATAAGGAGGGATACAGGAAATGGCCGCTGCCTTATATAAGGAGGGGTACATGAAATGGCTGCTGCCTTATATAAGGAGGGATGCATGAAATGGCTGCTGCCTTATATAAGGAGGGATACATGAAATGGCTGCTGCCTTATATAAGGAGGGACACATGAAATGGCTGCTGCCTTATATAAGAAGGGATACATGAAATGGCTGCTGCCTTATATAAGGAGAGATACATGAAATGGCTGCTGCCTTATATAAGGAGGGGTACATGAAATGGCTGCTGCCTTATATAAGAAGGGATACATGAAATGGCTGCTGCCTTATATAAGGAGGGATACATGAAATGGCTGCTGCCTTATATAAGGAGGGATACATGAAATGGCTGCTGCCTTATATAAGGAGGGATACAGGAAATGGCCGCTGCCTTATATAAGGAGGGATACATGAAATGGCCGCTGCCTTATATAAGGAGGGATACATGAAATGGCTGCTGCCTTATATAAGGAGGGATACATGAAATGACCGCTGCCTTATATAAGGAGGGATACATGAAATGGCAGCTGCCTTATATAAGGAGGGATACATGAAATGGCCGCTTATATAAGGAGGGATACATGAAATGGCTGCTGCCTTATATAAGGAGGGATACATGAAATGGCTGCTGCCTTATATAAGGAGGGATACAGGAAATGGCTGCTGCCTTATATAAGGAGGGACACATGAAATGGCTGCTGCCTTATATAAGGAGGGATACATGAAATGGCTGCTGCCTTATATAAGGAGGGATACATGAAATGGCTGCTGCCTTATATAAGGAGGGATACATGAAATGGCCGCTGCCTTATATAAGGAGGGATACAGGAAATGGCCGCTGCCTTATATAAGGAGGGACACATGAAATGGCTGCTGCCTTATATAAGGAGGGATACATGAAATGGCCGCTGCCTTATATAAGGAGGGATACAGGAAATGGCTGCTGCCTTATATAAGGAGGGATACATGAAATGGCTGCTGCCTTATATAAGGAGGGATACATGAAATGGCTGCTGCCTTATATAAGGAGGGATACATGAAATGGCTGCTGCCTTATATAAGGAGGGATACAGGAAATGGCCGCTGCCTTATATAAGGAGGGGTACATGAAATGGCTGCTGCCTTATATAAGGAGGGATGCATGAAATGGCTGCTGCCTTATATAAGGAGGGATACATGAAATGGCTGCTGCCTTATATAAGGAGGGACACATGAAATGGCTGCTGCCTTATATAAGAAGGGATACATGAAATGGCTGCTGCCTTATATAAGGAGAGATACATGAAATGGCTGCTGCCTTATATAAGGAGGGGTACATGAAATGGCTGCTGCCTTATATAAGAAGGGATACATGAAATGGCTGCTGCCTTATATAAGGAGGGATACATGAAATGGCTGCTGCCTTATATAAGGAGGGATACATGAAATGGCTGCTGCCTTATATAAGGAGGGATACATGAAATGACTGCAGCTTTATATAAGGAGGGATGCATGAAATGGCTGCTGCCTTATATAAGGAGGGATACAGGAAATGGCCGCTGCCTTATATAAGGAGGGATACATGAAATGGCCGCTGCCTTATATAAGGAGGGATACATGAAATGGCCGCTGCCTTATATAAGGAGGGATACATGAAATGGCTGCTGCCTTATATAAGGAGGGATACATGAAATGGCTGCTGCCTTATATAAGGAGGGATACATGAAATGACCGCTGCCTTATATAAGGAGGGATACATGAAATGGCTGCTGCCTTATATAAGGAGGGATACATGAAATGGCCGCTGCCTTATATAAGGAGGGATACATGAAATGGCTGCTGCCTTATATAAGGAGGGATACATGAAATGACCGCTGCCTTATATAAGGAGGGATACATGAAATGGCTGCTGCCTTATATAAGGAGATATACATGCAATGGCTGCTGCCTTATATAAGGAGGGATACATGAAATGGCTGCTGCCTTATATAAGGAGGGATACATGAAATGGCTGCTGCCTTATATAAGGAGGGACACATGAAATGGCTGCTGCCTTATATAAGGAGGGATACATGAAATGGCTGCTGCCTTATATAAGGAGGGTAACATGAAATGGCCGCTGCCTTATATAAGGAGGGGTGGTCCCAAGCTTACCTCATTCCTATTGGTTGCTAGCAACACTGTGATTGGTCTGGAACCGTAATTACCGACTCATAAATGCAGCTTAGAGTACATCCGTAATCGGCATTCATCATTGCGGCCAATTATGAATTTACATTTATGATTTGTAAGCGCTATTACCAACCAGGAATTATGGGAACTCATAACTACCGACTCGGTGTGAGGTGCAAATAAATCTGACTTGTATGCAGATATAATGCAAATTGTATGCAGATACGCTGATTTGTCAGGAAATTGTTGGCTTAATTGGTAGTTACATTTAATATTCATGCAAGGCAAAGGTATTGTCATGTGATCGGCTGCCTGTAATGAGCACAACCTTCTGTAGTTTTATGTCAGGCTGATAATTACTGATGGTCAGTGACATGCAAATAACTCTGAGAAGGTGCAAATTATATGCAAAGTAATGCAGCTGCTATATTTGTGTCCATTCCTGTTCTGCATCATCTTTGCACTAACTTGGAATTCTCAGCAGCTCACTGACCCTCCCTAATGATAATGGCTCCTCCCCTCAGAATTCTCTAACAGGAAGTGATGATGTTTCTCTATTTGCAGCGCGGAGTCCCGGCATCAGGAACCTCTCAGAGACTCATCTCTCTGTATCCACAGACTGTACAACGGATGATGATGTCACTGGACAAGAGTCTCCTGCAGATATCCTGGTGACCCCAAATATTCCCCCAGACTCCCCTCACCTGTCTAACCCTGAGGGGCCTCTTACCCAGCACAGCTCTCCCCCTGCTGGAGGGTCTTATTCCTGTTCCACGTGTGGGAAATGTTTTGTATGGAAATCACATCTTTTCCGACATGAGAGATCTCACACTGGAGAGAAGCCATATTCATGTTCTGAGTGTGGGAAATGGTTTGTATTTAAATCACAGCTTGTCCTACACAAGAGATCCCATACAGGAGAGAAGCCCTATTCATGTTCTGAGTGTGGGAAATGTTTTGTATATAAATCACAGCTTGTCATACATGAGAAATCACATACTGGTGAGAAGCCCTATTCATGCGCTGAGTGTGGGAAATGTTTTGTACAGAAATCACAACTTATCATACATGAGAGACATCACACTGGAGAAAAGCCCTATCCCTGTGCTGAGTGTGGGAAATGTTTTGTATATAAATCACAGCTTGTCATACATGAGAAATCACATACTGGTGAGAAGCCCTATTCATGTGCTGAGTGTGGAAAATGTTTTGTTCTGAAATCGGACCTTGGGAGACATGAGAGATTTCACACTGGAGAAAAGCCCTATCCTTGTGCTGAGTGTGGGAAATGTTTTAAACTGAAAGGAACCCTTGTCAGTCATGAGAGAACTCACACTGGTGAGAAGCCCTATTCATGTGCTGAGTGTGGGAAATGTTTTATACAGAAATCACAACTTATCATACATGAGAGACAACACACTGGAGAAAGGCCCTATCCTTGTGCCGAGTGTGGGAAATGTTTTGTGTATAAATCACAGCTTGTCATACATGAGAAATCACATACTGGTGAGAAGCCCTATTCATGTGCTGAGTGTGGGAAATGTTTTATACAGAAATCACAACTTATCCTACATGAGAGACAACACACTGGAGAAAGGCCCTATTCTTGTGCTGAGTGTGGGAAATGTTTTGTATATAAATCACAGCTTGTTATACATGAGAAATCACATACTGGTGAGAAGCCCTATCCATGTGCTGAATGTGGGAAATGTTTTGTACAGAAATCACAACTTATCCTACATGAGAGATCTCACACTGGAGAAATGCCCTATCCTTGTGCTGAGTGTGGGAAATGTTTTAAACTGAAAGGAACCCTTGTCACACATGAGAGATCTCACACTGGTGAGAAGCCCTATACATGTGCTGTGTGTGGGAAATGTTTTGTTCAGAAATCAGAACTTGGCAGACACGAGAGATCTCACACTAGAGAAAAGCCCTATTTATGTGCTGAGTGTGGGAAATGTTTTGCACAGAAATCACAGCTACTCACACATGAGAGATCTCACACGGGTGAGAAGCCATACACATGTGCTGAGTGTGGGAAATGTTTTACTCAGAAATCACAGCTTGTCATACATGAGAGATCTCACACTGGTGAGAAGCCATATTTATGTTCTGAGTGTGGGAAATGTTTTGCAGATAAAGTAAAGCTTCTCACCCACAAGAGATATCACACTGGAGAGAAGCCCTATTCTTGTGCTGAGTGTGGGAAATGTTTTGCACAGAAATCAGAGCTAGTCACACATGAGAGATCTCACACTGGAGAGAAGCCCTATCCATGTGCTGAGTGTGGGAAATGTTTTGTACAGAGATCAGACCTTATCATACATGAGCTCTCACACTGGTGAGACAGATGACACGGCAGCCTATTTACCCACAATCCTGAGGACTCTTTCATGCTGCTCACTGCATTGGCTTGTAAAACATTAACACTTTCCCTGCCAGCTGATTTGTTCTAAACGCAAACATCTACTGCTACGCAGTTTTTAGACATTTTGCACTCATTAGGAAAACCTACATGAAATTGGACGTATTATATATTGTTTTTCCTCAATGAATTGGGCTTAAAAACTGACACAAAATGTACTTTTTCTGGAGATATTACAACATTTTTGAATGAAATATGTTCTAAAAAAACAACTATAGGAAAACGTGCACTCTTGTCCCAAGGGCATAGAAAGATCAGAAAGGATCAGAGCTCCCCCAGGATCCAGCCGTGGGTGCAGTATGCTGTCCTTGTGATCTTTGTCCCCAGACAATCACGGTCACATGCCAAAAAAAAGGAGAGCCAGATATAGTGTAATACTGTAACTAAAGTACAGTCCTTAAAGGGACACCATCACCAAACTAAAAGGTGTATAGACACTAAGGGACCACCTCGAGTCAGCAACAGTACCTGGACACCCCCCTATGTGACCACACTCACCGTGCTGGCCTCCTAACTCTCCGGAGGTGGGATCGATAGTTTGAGGAGGTAGAGATCGTTTCACCACTTGTTAAGCAAATTCATCCGCATCGGGCTGCAATTTAAAGCACCATACATAGCGTAATTCCGAAAATCTAATAAGATTTAAAAATCCAAAGCACTCACAAGCCTCATAGGGTCAAAAGCGCATAACAGTACAGTCCCGGGAACCGCTCAGCTGCTGTAGCGTAAGATCCAGGCTTGCTCCCTTCTCCCCGCCGGTACCACTTCCGCATCCAGTCTCGTCACGTGTGCTAAAGCTCCGCCCTATGCATTTCGTCAAGCCGTTGACTCATCAGGGGTGCTTAAAATTGCAGCCCTATGCGGATTAATTTTCTTAACAAGTGGTGAAACGATCTCTACCTCCTCAAACTATCGATCCCACCTCCGGAGAGTTAGGAGGCCAGCACGGTGAGTGCGGACACATAGGGGGGTGTCCAGGAACTGTTGCTGACTCGAGGTGGTCCCTTAGTGTTTATACACCTTTTAGTTTGGTGATGGTGTCCCTTTGAGGACTGTACTTTAGTTACAGTATTACACTATATCTGGCTCTCCTTTTTTTTGGCATGTGACCGTGATTGTCTGGGGACAAAGATCAAAAGGACAGCATACTGCACCCACGGCTGGATCCTGGGGGAGCTCTGATCCTTTCTGATCTTTCTATGCCCTTGGCACAAGTGTGCACGTTTTCCTATAGTTGTTTTTTTATATGTCTGCACATTGACATTTGTTGACGCGAACCACGGCGTGCCTTCTTATCCTAAAGCACATAATTGTCTTTTTTGATGTTATAAAAAAAAGTTAAATAATATAAAATCTTTTTCTGTTGTGTTTTTCTTTTCATAGAAGAATTACATGTACTGACAAAATGTTATTATTTGTAAAAGACCTGATTTTGCTGAATACAACAATATAAGATATGTATAGGGAGCCAGGTATACATGCCCTCCGTAAAAGGTAGCCAGGTATAGCTGCACCCAGTATAGGTTAGCCAGGTATAGGTGCACCCAGCAAAGGTAGCCAGGTATAGATGCCCCCAGTATAGGTAGCCAGGTATAGCTGCAGCCAGTATTGGTAGCCAGGTATAGATGCCCCCAGTATAGGTTAGCCAGGTATAGGTGCCCCCAGTATATGTAGCCAGGTATAGGTGTCCCCAGTATAGGTAGCCAGGTGTAGCTGCAGCCAGTATAGGTAGCCAGGTATAGGTGCCCCCAGTATAGGTAGCCAGGTATAGCTGCAGCCAGTATAGGTAGCAGGTATAGGTGCCCCCAGTATAGGCAGCAAGTATAGATGCCCCCAGCATAGGTAGCAGGTAAAGGTGCCCCAGTATAGGTAGCAGGTATACTTGCCCCCAATATAGGTAGCAGGTATAAGCACTAGGCCTGAACGATTTTAGGAAAAAATTGAATTGAGCGATTTCTGTCCAAAATTACGATTTCGATTCGATTCACAATGTCCTTCAAATCAAGCTTTGTTCCCCCTCTGTCCCCCTGTCTCTCATTGTGCCCCCTTTGCCTCTTCATGCCTCCTCTGGGTCTCTCTCTTGCCTCCTTTGTGTCTCTGTGCCCACTCTTTCTCTCTGTGCCCCCTCTGTGTCTCTCGTTGTGCCCCCTCTGTGTCTCCTGTGTCTCTCTCTCTGTGCGTCCTCTGTCCCCCAAGTTGCATCAGTTCTGGACATAGCTTCAAGCACGAGTCCAGCGATGCCCGTCTATCCACTTTGCCTCCTGCAGGCTCTAATGCACGGCATACTTCCTGTATATCATGTGACATACAGGAACCCAAAGTTTTGCCAGGCACAAGAGGCGGCAGAGGGCGATAGAGGATGGAAGGTATGTCCAACGCTGCGGGCACTGGGACTCTGGGAAAGTTTGAAGGCGCTTCTTCAAACTTCCACATGTGGAAATGATGTGATCGCCATATTCGCCACTTTGACGATTCTGAAATTGTGATCTTGGTGATCGCGATTTCGATTTAAATTCGATTTATCTTTCAGGCCTAATAGGCACCCCAGTAAAGGTAGCCAGATATAGCTGCAGCCAGTATAGGTAGAAGGTATAGGCACCCCAGTATAGGTAGCCAGGTATAGGTGCCCCCAGTATAGCTAGCCAGATATAGCTGCAGCCAGTATAGGTAGCAGGTATAGGTACCCCCAGCATAGGTAGCAGGTATAGGTGCCCCCAGTATAGGTAGCAGGTATAGGCACCCCAGTATAGGTAGCAAGTATAGGTGCCCCCAGTATAGGTAGCAGGTATAAGTGTCCCCAATATAGGTAGCCAGATATAAGTGTCCCCAGTATAGGTAGCAGGTATAAGTGTCCCCAATATAGGTAGCCAGATATAAGTGTCCGCAGTATAGGTAGCAGGTATAGGTGCCCCCAGTATAGGTAGCAGGTATAGGTGCCCCAGTATAGGTAGCCAGATATAGCTGCAGCCAGTATAGGTAGAAGGTATAGATGCCCCCAGTATAGGTAGCATGTGTATATGCCCCCAGTATAGGTAGCAGGTATAGGTGCCCCAGTATAGGTAGCCAGGTATAGGTGCCCCCAGTATAGGTAGAAGGTATAGTTGCCCCCAGTATAGGTAGCAGGTATAGATGCCCCCAGTATAGGTAGCCAGGTATACATGCTCTCGGTACAGGTAGCCAGGTATAGCTGCAGCCAGTATAGGTAGCAGTTATAGGTGCCCCCCAGTATAGGTAGCAGGTATAGGTGCCCCCAGTATAGGTAGCAGGTATAGTTGCCCCCAGTATAGGTAGCAGGTATAGGTGCCCCCAGTATAGGTAGCAGGTATAGGTGCCCCCAGTATATGTAGCAGGTATAGTTGCCCCCAGTATAGGTAGCCAGGTATAGGTGCCCCCAGTATAGGTAGCCAGGTATAGATGCCCCCAGTATAGGTAGGAGGTATAGGTACCCCCAGTATAGGTAGCAGGTATAGGTGCCCCCAGTATAGGTAGCCAGGTATAGGTGCCCCCAGTATAGGTAGCAAGGTATAAATGCCCCCAGTATAGGTAGCAGGTATAGGTACCCCCAGTATAGGTAGAAGGTATAGATGCCCCCAGTATAGGTAGCATGTGTATATGCCCCCAGTATAGGTAGCAGGTATAGGTGCCCCCAGTATAGGTAGCCAGGTATAGGTGTCCCCAGTATAGGTTAGCCAGGTACAGTATCTCCCAGTATAGGTAGCAGGTATAGGTGCCCCCAGTATAGGTAGCAGGTATAGGTGCCCCCAGTATAGGTAGCAGGTATAGGTGCCCCCAGTATAGGTAGCAGGTATAGGTGCCCCCAGTATAGGTAGCAAGCATAGGTGCCCCCAGTATAGGTAGCAGGTATAGATGGCCCCAGTACAGGTAGCAGGTATAGGTGCCCCCAGTATAGGTAGCAAGGTATAAATGCCCCCAGTATAGGTAGCAGGTATAGATGCCCCCCAGTGTAGGTAGCAGGTATAGGTGCCCCCAGTATAGGTAGCAGGTATAGATGCTCCCAGTATAGGTAGCCAGGTATAGGTGCCCCCCAGTATAGGTAGCAAGGTATAAATGCCCCCAGTATAGGTAGCAGGTATAGGTGTCCCCAGTATAGGTAGCAAGGTATAAATGCCCCCAGTATAGGTAGCAGGTATAGGTGTCCCCAGTATAGGTAGCAGGTATAGATGCGACCAGTACAGGTAGCAGGTATAGGTGTCCCCAGTATAGGTAGCAGGTATAGATGCCCCCAGTACAGGTAGCAGGTATAGATGCCCACAGTATAGGTAGCAAGGTATAAATGCCCCCAGTATAGGTAGCAGGTATAGGTGTCCCCAGTATAGGAAGCAGGTATAGATGCCCCCAGTACAGGTAGCACGTATAGGTGCCCCCAGTATAGGTAGCAAGGTATAAATGCCCCCAAGTATAGGTAGCAGGTATAGATGGCTCCAGTAGAGGTAGCAGGTATAGATGCCCCCAGTATAGGTAGCAGGTATAGATGCCCCCAGTACAGGTAGCAGGTATAGATGTCCCCAGTATAGGTAGCAGGTATAAATGCCCCCAGTATAGGTAGCAGGTATAGGTGCCCCCAGTATAGGTAACCAGGTATAGGTGCCCCCAGTATAGGTATCCAGGTATAGGTGCCCCCAGTATAGGTATCCAGGTATAGGTGCCCCCAGTATAGGTAACCAGGTATACGTGCCCCCAGTATAGGTAGCCAGTTATAGGTGCCCCCAGTATAGGTAACCAGGTATAGGTGCCCCCAGTATAGGTATCCAGGTATAGGTGCCCCCAGTATAGGTATCCAGGTATAGGTGCCCCCAGTATAGGTAGCAGGTATAGGTGCCCCCAGTATAGGTAGCAGGTATAGGTGTCCCCAGTAGAGGTAGCAGGTATAGATGCCCCCAGTATAGGTAGCAGGTATAGATGCCCCCAGTACAGGTAGCAGGTATAGATGTCCCCAGTATAGGTAGCAGGTATAGATGTCCACAGTATAGGTAGCAGGTATAAATGCCCCCAGTATAGGTAACCAGGTATAGGTGCCCCCAGTATAGGTAGCCAGTTATAGGTGCCCCCAGTATAGGTAACCAGGTATAGGTGCCCCCAGTATAGGTATCCAGGTATAGGTGCCCCCAGTATAGGTATCAAGGTATAGGTGCCCCCAGTATGGGTAGCAGGTATAGGTGCCCCCAGTATAGGTAGCAGGTATAGGTGTCCCCAGTATAGGTAGCAGGTATAGATGCCCCAGTATAGGTAGCAGGTATAGATGCCCCCAGTACAGGTAGCAGGTATAGATGCCCCCAGTATATGTAGCAGGTATAGATGCCCCCAGTACAGGTAGCAGGTATAGATGCCCCCCAGTGTAGGAAGCAGGTATAGGTGCCCCCAGTATAGGTAGCAAGGTATAAATGCCCCCAGTATAGGTAGCAGGTATAGGTGTCCCCAGTATAGGTAGCAGGTATAGATGCCCCCAGTACAGGTAGCAGGTATAGATGCCCCCAGTACAGGTAGCAGGTATAGGTGCCCCCAGTATAGGTAGCCAGGTATAGATGCCCCCAGTACAGGTAGCAGGTATAGATGCCCCCAGTACAGGTAGCAGGTATAGGTGCCCCCAGTATAGGTAGCAGGTATAGATGCCCCCAGTACAGGTAGCAGGTATAGATGCCCCCAGTACAGGTAGCAGGTATAAATGCCCCCAAGTATAGGTAGCAGGTATAGATTGCTCCAGTAGAGGTAGCAGATATAGGTGCCACTGTGAGGAGGGGGCTAACATCATTCTCCCTCACCCTCCTATGGCCCCCTCCTGGGGCCCCCTGCTGAGCTGGAGCAGCAGTCAGTGTGTAATTACTCACCCAATTGCTCACTCCATGCGATGTGCGTCACTGTGTAACGCACTGCGAACAGTTGTTTGCGTACTGACGGCCCTGCTGGACTGGTGCGCACTGTGGCCAGAGTGCAGGCGATAGCAGTTTTCAAGCCCATATGGTCGCCGGGCTGTGGTAGCTCAATGATAGAACAGTGACTGTCCAGCTTATCAAATTTGGCCTGTCCACAATGAAGCAACGACCTAATTATCTTGGGTCCCCCCCCCCCCCCCCGAGACACTCCTATAGCCGTCGGTCATTGCTTCATTGTGATACACAAGCCCCTTTACCGCGGCACGGTAATGATCACGAAGGGGAATGGGCACATGTACATGTCTTTTCATTTGTTGTTGCAGCTTGCAGCGGCCTTAAAAATTCAGCAATCCGCCTGGAGTCCTGGACCCTGTTGGTGGTGGCGGAGAAGGCAGTCAAGCGGCTTGCAGGCAGAGATGCTGTGTGTGGAGCGACTTAGTCTTGGGGCAGGCAGCCACACGGCGTGCGGGCAGAGATGCTGTGTGTGGGGACTGACTTAGTCTTGGGGCAGGCAGTCACACGGCGTGCAGGCAGAGATGCTGTGTGGGGAGCGACTTAGTCTTGGGGCAGGCAGCCACACGGCGTGCGGGCAGAGATGCTGTGTGTGGGGACTGACTTAGTCTTCGGGCAGGCCTGACCGTGCTTTGCAGACCACATGGTCAGATGGACCCTTGCCCCAACGCTGTGTGCCAGAGATGACACCACTTGCCTTTCACGATACAGTTTGGGTATCACCTTTTTTGAAAAATAATTGCGGCCTGGTATCTTCCACTGCGGTGTGTGGCTTTTGTGTGCTGCTTTTCCTCAGGTGGTCATCCCATTACAGTTTGTGCTTTGTAATCATGTGCCTTCGTAAGGAAGTTGTCTCTACGCGGGTCTTGGTCTTTCCACGGCTCAATTTTTGGTGGCAGAGAGTACAGATGGCGTTGCTCTCATCTGAGGCAGACACACACAAACATTTCCACACCGCTGAGCCCTGGGATGATGGCACTTTGGTGGTGGCTGCAGACTGAGTGTTAAGTGGGGTGCCAGAATCAGAGCAGGAGGAGGAAGATATTGTCAGTAATTCTGTGCTTACCATGTCAGTCTCTGCTGCCCCTGCTGGCAGCGCATCTGGGACTTCCTGTGCGGCTGGCATCATTGATAGGGACGGTGTCAGCAGCGTGCCTGCAGGAATCCGGCCGCCTGATACTCAGACATCAAATGAGGGTGGACGCATGCACTGGCAGCGTCGCTCCTCTAATGCTCTAAGGAAGCATGTCAGCTGACCACCTGTCAGCTGACACGCATGGCTCCACCTCCGGTTCCTGATTGGCCTAGCGGCTTGGGGGCGTGGTCTCCTGCTTACCCAGGCTTCTTAAGCTCTGTTCTGACACTTGCTCACTGTCTGCTCTAGCTAACACTTCGCAGTGAAGGCTTCAGACCTTTGTCAGTTCCGTGTGTGGCTGGAACCGGCAGGACCCCGGGGATTCCATACTAGCTCAGCTTATTATATATATTGATTATACCCGTGTTTGACTTCTGCCTGTTTCTCTGACTACTCTTTGCCTGCCGATTTTGTACCTTTGCCAATCTGATCTGTTACCGACCTCTGCCTGATTACTCACTTAGATTTAGCCTGCCGATTCTGTACCTTTGCCTATCTGACCTGTTGCCAACCTCTGCCTGATTACTCACTTAGATTTAGCCTGCCGATTCTGTACCTTTGCCTATCTGACCTGTTGCTGACCTCTGCCTGATTACTCACTTAAGATATTGCCTGCCGATTTTGTACCTGACCAATCTGATCTATTGCCGACTCGATTTATCTGACCATTCTGATATCTGTATTTAGTGTTTGTACTGCCTTCCACTGTTTCTGCCTGTAAGACTTTACCCTTTCAGGGAAAGTCTGATATTGTCTGTCTGCTAGTGCCTACACACACACTAGCAGATCGTTACATTAGAGCAGACCCATATCGATATGGAAGAGCTTTGCAAACAAGTGCAAGCTCTCACGCTGGCGGTTGGTAACTTAAGCAGTACAGTAACCAACCAACAGCAACAGTTGGACAGTTTGTCCCAGGCTGTTCTCGGACTGAAGCCGCAGCAGCAAGTTTAAACTGCTCCACCGGCTCACCCAGTATCTGAGCCTAAAATGCCATTGCCAGAGATATTTTCCGGACATAGAAGCTGTGGTGATATATTGGGGTGCTGATGCTGTTAATGATAATAACAGAACATATTTCTATCCTGTTTCTGTCTACTGGGTAAAACCTCAGATGTGTATTGAGCTTGGGAGTAATTGGTCACCTGGCCAGAGTAAACTGAAGTCTAATGTAATTCGGTATGTAGATGTCCATTACCTCTGCCCCATTGTCCAGCAGGGGAAACTGTGTCGACTGCTAATTAGCTGCCAATTGAGGAAGAATAGGCTGGTCGGCATGGCTTTTGAGTCTGGTGTCAGCCATTGTCCCATTATACAAGGCAAGCCTGCTAGAGTCTTGGGGGCAGGGGGAAGCTGACACCTGAAGGTTTGAAATGTATTTGACAGCCTACGTGAAATTATTGAAGGGGTGAAGTCCTTTTGATACCATTTTCTACCTGTGGAAATTGAATTATTGGTGGAGGTGCAAACTCCTTATCTTTGATCAGCTAGGAAGTACTGTCAACAATGGGGTTGTCACCTGTAACTTGGACTAAGGAAATCTTTTCATGTATGGGGATCTCTGGAAATCCCATTTATGTCTGAGATTTAATTAAAAACTAGTTCCTCCCCTCCCCAAGGAAGCTGCAGCCTCCAGGCGTATTTCATAGTATAAAACCGCAGCTAGGATAGTAACAACTTGTAGTTCTTGGAGGTAGCTCACACGGCTAGAACTAACCTGGTTCCTGACCAGAAGTGCGTACCCCCCGCAACAACGCCAGATCGATACGCTGGTACGTTTATTTCCCCGTTTATTTGGTAAGCAAAATCGCTTTGTGTGTATCTTTGTAACCTCTTATTTTTGTAACTTTTAACTTGTAACATTTTTACTTTGTCTTTTTGTAATCTTTTGTATATATTAAGTTCTGCATTGTTCTTTGTTTTTATGGAATATTAAATCATTATTTAATAAGCTTGACTTCTGCTGTACTAAACTAACACTCATAGCCTAGAAGAGACTGCAGTATAGCTGTGTATAAGTTCATGCCTAATTGTACGCTTGAGCAACACTACCGTATGAAATTGTAATTGCATTGTGTGTGGGGGCGTTTGTCATACGTTGGCCTAAAGCGCGCAGCTGACCCAACGTACGATACGCCAGTGCGAGTAGCTAACAGTATCGTTCGGAACGACTGTTAGTGGTTTGCTGCACGACAGTGTAACTTGCATTACAAATCATTGTCTGATTGTGCTGTGTTACTGTACAACTGTATGTGTGGGTGCGTGGCGTTCTCGTATTCAGCCTAAGCGCAAAGCTGACCCAAATATGAAAACGCAGATTGCGTGTTTAGCCCTCGACAGCTGAGGGGACGTGTCTAGCAACGCTAGTGGTGGCAGTGGGAAGTGTTTGAGGGGTTCCAGCCTTGTTTGTAGCTTAAATAAGGCTGTTCCCCGCTTAATCTGATCAAACCCGCAGTCGGGAACCGTATACGCAGGCGTGCCGCGGGCCGGTTCCTGACAGAAGCGATTTCCGCAATTTCAGGAGTCGCTGTCTATCTTACTTTGAAGTGAGTCCTATTTCTTCCGGCAATGAGCATCAGAGGGTCACCCTGGTTAAAACACTCTTGCAGGGTGATTCCCAAACTTGGGCCTACAATTTACCACCTAATCACGAGGCTTTGAATTCTGTCAATTATTTCTTTGATACCATGGCTATTATTTATGACGATCCAGATACAGCTGCCACTGCTATACGCAAAATTCGCAATCTCCATCAGGGACATAGTTCTGCGGAGGATTATGCTGCGGAATTTTGTAAGTGGGCTAGTGCCTCTAGGTGGGAAAATTTTGTCCTCAAGGATCAATTTTTATTGGCGTTGTCTGATAGAGTGTCGGAAGTCCTGATTGGTCACCCTGAACCCCGCACACTGGAGGAAGCCATTTCCTTGGGTATTAAAATTGACCGCAGAATCCGTTATCATCACCAGAGCCGGTCTCGGTCATTTTTACCTTTTCCTCCGTGCTAACTTCCAGCCCTGTTACGCACTCTGATGAACCCAAGCAACTGGGTCACACTAAGTTGTCTGAGCTTGAGAGACAGAGAAGAAGACAGAAGGGGTTGTGTCTTTATTGTGGGGAAAAGGGCACGTGGTACAAAATTGTGTTAAGAAGTCGGGAAACTTCTCCTCCTAGGTCTGTCAGGGGTGTACCCCTAGGTGATCTACAATCACCCCAGACTTTTGATATACATTCTTCTCAGTTTGACTGGAGCACAGGGCAACTCACGTCTTGGTCTCCATTTTGTCTCAAGAACTGTTTAAAAAAATTGCCTGTACATTCTTTGAGTTTGTCTGTAGAGGGAGTATCTAAGCAGTATGTACAGTTTCGTGATGTGTTCTCTCCACAATCAGCGGATAAATTGCCTCTGCATCGTCCCTTTGATTGCCCCATCAATTTAAGACCAGGTACTATGCCTCCTAGAGGTCATATCTACTCCCTGTCTTTTCCTGAGAAAAAAAGCTATGAAGAAGTACATCAAAGAAAATTTAGAGAAGGGTTTCATCCGCCCTTCTAGTTCTCTGGCCGGAGCAGGGTTTTTCTTTGTTCAGAAGAAGCATGGTAGTCTTAGACCATGCATTGATTATAGAGGTCTAAATAACATCAAAGAACAAATATCCTCTACCGCTTATCGAGGATTTGTTCTCACAAGTCACTGGGGCACAGATATTCTCCAAATTAGACCTCAGAGGGGCTTATAACCTAATCAGACAGGGGGATGAATGGAAGACCGCTTTCAACACACAATATGGTCACTATGAGTACCTGGTGATGCCCTTTGGGTTATGCAATGCACCTGCTGTGTTTCAGGATTTTGTGAACGAGATTTTTAGGGATGTACTAGGCAGATTTGTTATCGTTTATTTAGACGATATTCTTATTTTTTTCCAAGAATATTGATGCACATTGGCAACATGTTAAATTTGTTTTACAGAAATTAAGAGAAAACGCACTTCATGCTAAGATTGAGAAGTGTGTTTTCGAGGTCAGAGAAATTCCTTTTCTGGGATATATTGGGCTTGATTCAGTAAACGGTGCTAACCCAGTTAGCACGTCTAAAGACTTTGGGCGTGATAACTAGGGTGCTAACTGGGTCAGCACCGTTTACTAAATTTACATCGCACGCAAAGTCCCACACTGAAAACTTTGCGTGCCCACAGTGCGGTGTGCACGAAATGTCGCATCGCGGTGCGACGAAAACGGTGCGCTGTTGATGCACCTATAAGGTCGCATTGCGTGCGACTTTAACGGCACATGGTGCGACATTAAGGTCACACCCAATGCAACCTTGTAGGCGCATCGAGTGTGCTGTTTTCGCGGTGCGCACGCAAAGTTTTGCGCATGGGACTGTGCGCACGATGTGAATTTAGTAAAGGGTGCTAACCCAGTTAGCACCCTAGTTATCACGCCTAAAGTCTTTAGATGTGAATTTATCATGCCTAAACTAACTTTAGGAGTGATATAGGGCTTTTCACAGGCGTGCTAACACTTAGCACGGTTTACTGAATCGAGCCCATTATCTCAGATTCTGGTTTGTCTATGGACAAGAAAAAGGTTGATGCAGTGTTGGAATGGCCTCAACCTCTAGGTCTGAAACCCTTGCAGAGGTTTATTGGTTTCGCAAATTATTATCGCAAATTCATTCGCAACTTTTCTACCATCATAGCTCCTTTAACCAACATGACCAAAAAAGGAGCCGACCCTTCTAACTGGTCTGTTGAGGCGTCTCAGGCCTTTCAGACCATCAGAGGCCTTTTGTTCTGCCCCCATCCTTATGCATGCCGATGTCCTCCGACCCTTTATTGTAGAGGTTGATGCCTCAGAGATAGGGGTAGGTGCCGTCCTATCCCAATACTCCGGTCAACCAGAACGCTTGCACCCCTGTGCGTTCTTTTAACGTAAATTCAGTTCGGCAGAGAAAAATTATGACATTGGTAATAGAGATTTGCTGGCGGTTAAGATGGCATTCGAGGAATGGAGGCATTGGTTGGATGGGGCAGAACACAATATTACTGTGTACACAGACCACAAGAATCTGGAGTATATAGAAGGAGCTAAGAGACTAAACCCCAGGCAGGCTCGCTGGGCTTTATTCTTTTCCCGGTTCAGGTTTATCATAACATATAAACCTGGGAGCAAGAACATAAAGGCAGATGCATTATCCAGATGTTTTGATCCTGTTGAGTCACTACCTGTTACTCCTTCTAACATACTTCCTGAGCATATTGTCATTAGTGCAACCGAATTGTCAGCTGATTTATTAGAATCTCTGGCTCAATTTCAAGCAGAGGCCCCGTCGGGGAAACCTTCTGAGCCTTTGTCCCTTTGCATCTATGACTATCTGTACTAAAGCAATGCCATTGCAGTAAGGTAGCTGGTCATCCAGGTGTGACCAGAACCTTGGAGTTACTCCAGCGACATTTCTGGTGGCCTTCCATCCGTACTGATTGTAAGGAATTAGTGGCAGCATGCACTATGTGTGCCAGAAGTAAGGCGACCAGGAATGCTCCTGCTGGTACGCTACAACCTTTGCCAGTTCCCAGTTCTCCCTGGACGCACATCTCAATGGACTTCATTGTAGATCTTCCTGCATCCCAGGGGAAAATGGTTATCTGGGTTATTGTGGATAGGTTCAGTAAAATGGCACATTTCGTACCACTAGAGAAATTACCTTCTGCTAAAGAATTGGCTGGTTTGTTTATTGAAAATATTTTTCATTTGCATGGCATTCCAGAAAATATTGTATCCGACAGAGGGGTGCAATTTGTGTCCTAATTCTGGAAAAACTTCTGTGCACTTCTGGGTATGTCCTTATCCTTTTCCTCTGGATTCCATCCTCTGACAAATGGCCAGACGGAAAGAACTAATCAGTCTCTTGAACAGTTTCTGAGGTGTTATGTGTCTGAGTCCCAGGAAGATTGGGTTCAGTTTTTGCCCTTTGCTGAGTTTTCTCACAGTAATTTAGTGAATGCCTTTTCTAAAATGTCTCCATTCCAAGTGGTTTTTGGGAGATCCTTTGTCCCCTCTTCTTCCTCATCCTTCCCAGTTCTGCAGGATTGGGTGATCAGGATGCGAGAGATTTGGGCCTCAGTCCAACCAGAAGTGGCCTATAAATAGCTTCCAAAACATTTTTTGTTTGAGGTAAATGATGCATGTCGCATCATGTTTTTTTTTTTAAAGGGAAACTAATTTATTATGTTGGGGAGTTAAAAATACAAAACAAAGGCTGTAAATTAACATCAGGAGTAGGTTCCAGACAGCGGTCGTGCAGCCCACATTGGCTTCAATTCATCAAGCATTAGCACATTCGGTAATGCTGAAAATAGCTGACTTTACGGAGCACTTAAGCTGAAATGACAGAGCAATGAGATAAATTACCGACTTGTGCTCAACACATGTCAGCAAATGTCAGTAAATGTCAATTCATCAAGGTTACCACATTCGCTAGCTCATTCGGTGTTTATCTCCAGCTCTCCCCTGTCGTTACAGGCTTCCAAAGCCTTCTGTGTGAATGTTTTCATGATTAGCAGGAGCAGGCAGCCAATAGAAACAGCCCCTGTTCTCCTGCAAGTGCCGCTGATAGGTGCTGATAGGTCACACAGGCTTCTTCACACAAGCTTCCAGACCCCCCAGGCAGTGAGCAGAGAGAAGGGACAAAACAGATTTTCCAGGTTCCCTTCGGTGGTGTAACCCTTTCAGACCCTGTTTAAAAAGCAAAGTTGCTAGTGGTGAAATCACCAAGCATGGCATTTGTAATGTCTCCGGGAAGTTCATCTAAGTTGTGGCAATTAAATAAAATGTTAAGAAAGACTGATGGACAGATTCAGAGCAGCAGAGGCAGTATAAATAACAGTGAATGTAACAAATGTTTACATCTAAAGGGATGTCAGGATGCCTTCTATTGTAATTGCCTCTGCAGCTTGTAAAAACACAGAGACACTCCAAGCTGCTCCAGCTGCTCTGCTGTTATCCAAGCCGTAGTAGTTCGGTAACTTAAGGAACATCTACCTCACATGTGAAAATATTGATGAATTAGCACAGTGAAGTGTAAAATACCGAATGTGGTATTTTATGGACTGGGATTTTGTTATCGAACAGCCTTTGATGAATTTAAGCCATTTTGTGTCCAAACCAAAGTCCAACCTCACATCTGGGACATGACAGTTTTCAGCTCAGACACCTCCAAATAAATTACACAGCAATTGTGTTTACATAGTTCACCATGGCACTTAGTGTGTTGGTATCACGGCACAGTAAAACATTAGGAGAGGTTCCAGGAAGCCGTCGTACTGCCGCAGTTGGGGCCTCCCCACAACTCAGACAGCACAGACACATCCAAAAAAATGACACAGCAATTGTGTTAGTTTACATAGTTCACCATGGCCACTAGTGTGTTGGTAGCATGGCTGTAAAACAATTTTGAACCAGGCTTATAACTCAAGATGGAGCCTGGAGGTTGTGGTGGTAAAGGGTAAAGGCAGGCATAGTGATTTTCAGCCACCTCATTTCCCCCTCTTGCCAACAACAGGGGCCTGGAATTCACCAACCACCCAAGCCTGGTTTATTTTGAGAAATGTTACTCTTTCCGCAGACTGGGTGGACAGACAATAGCGCTTCTCGGTGACCACGCCTCCGGCCGCACTGAAGCACCTTTTGGACAGCATGCTGGAAGGGGGGAAAGGAAGGACTTCCAGCTCGATCCAAATATCCAGGTGCTTGACCCAGTAATCCAAGGGGTCCACAGGGGTGTCACTCTCAAGCCCGCTGTAGGACCCCATGTAGTCTGCCACCATCCGGGTCAGACGCTGGTTCTGGCTTGGATAGCCACATGCTGCTGCAGGCACCTCCTCAGTCAGCAGCGGTACTGGCGTGGTGTAGAGCGCCTTTGTGAGAGACAGCAGGTTTGATGGGCGCTTGCTGCTGATGAATGCAGGCACCTGCTGCTGTGCTGGCTGGACTGTGACTGAAGGAGGGGGAAGTCTGGGGGAAGGCTTCCTCCAAGGGCCAAACCAGGGACCGCTGCAAGTCCCTCATTCGGTGCACAGGGTCTCCTCCTGCAGGCAGGAACTGTTGCAGCTTCCCCTTCAGCCGTGGGTCCAGCATCAGGGTGATCCACATGTCCTCCCGAGCATGCATCTGCTTGACCCTTGGGTCAGTGCACAGGCACTGCAGCATGTGTGTTGCCATGGGGAACAGGGATGCCATCTCTGCTGAAACATACTCGTCTTCACCCCCAGTGCTGTCCTCCTCTGATTCCTGAGCCTCCCCCTGCTCTCTCCACCCCCGCACCACTGCAGCTGCACTCGGCCGTGCCCCCTCATCTTCAAGGTCAGGAACCTCCAATTCCTCCAAGTCCTCCAACTCAAAGTCCTCAACCTCCTCCTCCTGACGCACAGAGGTGGACTGTGAAGGTTGCTGCTGCTGCTCCTGCTGGATCAAGGCTGCCTCTCCCACTTCCAGCAGAGCATCAAGGGCCTTCTCCAGCATGCACACCATGGTCACCCACTCACACAGCGATGCATGGTCCCAGCTGACCATGTTGGTGGCTTCTAGGAAGGGTGCCAGCACCAAGCACACCAGCTGCATTTTTCCCACTCTGCATTCAAGATGACTGCTGCTGAGGCGGGGGCGTTTGCGGCGGCAGATTTGCCGGAGGGTGGAACCGGACCAGAGGAACCTCCTGCACTTCCCCTGACCCTGCTGCGGGGTGACACCACCCACTGGCTTGATGGTGCTGCTGTCCCCTCCTCACCCCCTTCCACCAAACTGACCCAGTGCACGATGAATGAAAGGTAGACCATGAGTCTGTGGTAACATGGACCTGCTCACCCACCGCATGATCCAGCCCACGCTCCACGTTGGCCATCGTGAAGCGGTGCAGTGCTGGGATGGCCGTGCGTGAGAAGTAGTGCCGGCTGGGTATTGGCCAATCCGGCGCTGCGCACTGCAGGAGCGCACACATCTGGCTCCCCTCCTGCACAAAGGAGTACGGGAGGGGCTGGGAGGACATGACTCGTGTAAGCAAGCTGTTCAGCAGGTGGATGCAACGGCTGCTGGGAGGCTGAGCCCTGACCACAAAGAACTCGCTAAAAAGGGTCTGTTGGCGTTTTTTGGTTGCACGGGAAGCCGAGGAGGGAGCAGAGGAGACCACTGAGGAGGACTGGCTGCCTGAACAGGCCTCAGTGTCGGCAGGAGTGGCAAAGGGGGTTCTGGTGGTGCTTTTGGTCGGAACCATGCCAGCACCAGCTTCCTTCAGCCTCTTGAACTCCTCATGCTCGTGATGATGTTTGTTGGCCAGGTGGTTGATGAAGCTGGAGGTGCCGTAGTTGGAGGGGTTGCAATCTCTGCTCAGCTTCACCTGGCACTTGTTACAAGTCACAAACTTGCTGTCCACTGACGGCAGATCAAAAAACTGCCAGATTGGGGATTTTAATTTTTCCTCATGCCCTGATTGGGCTGCTGCTGCTTTTTTTCTCCCTGCGGTGGTTGGGGCCTGGGGTTAAGTGGTGCGGCTGGTAGAGATGTAGTGAACGGTTCGCCGGCGAACGGTCCCAGGCGAACTTTGGTGGTTCGCGTTTGCCTTGACCAGGCGAACCTTTGCGGAAGTTCGATTCACCCCATAATCCACTATGAGGGTCAACTTTGACCCTCTGCATCACAGTCAGCAGGCACATTGTAGCCATTCAGGCTACACTAAGCCCTGGAGCCCCACCCCCCCTTATATAAGGCAGGTTGCAGCGGCCATTACACTCACTCGTGTGCCTGCTGCAAATAGACAGACTAGGGAGAGCTGCTGCAGATTTTTTCTCCTAGGGAAAGATTAGTTAGGCTCTTGGCTTGCTCCTGGCTGATTGTTATTGCTAAAATAGCACCCCTCAACAGCTCTTTTGAGAGCTAATGTTTTCCTGATGTGTTTTTTTTTGTGTGTGTTGCTCACTGACACTGACATTATACAGCCCTATCTGTTGCATCTGGACCTTGGTAATTGTTATTACTGTGCCAGCCAGGCCCTGCCTAACTATCTATACTGGGACACCTACCTATGCCTACCTAACTACTGGGGCACCTACTTACCTATACGGGGACACCTACCTACCTACCTATACTAGGGGACCTACCTATGCCTACCTACCTATACTGGGACTCCTACCTATGCCTACCTACCTATACTGGGACTCCTACCTATGCCTACCTAACTACTGGGGCACCTACTTACCTATACGGGGACACCTACCTACCTACCTATACTAGAGGACCTACCCATGCCTACCTACCTATACTGGGACTCCTACCTATGCCTCGCTAACTACTGGGACACCTACCTATGCCTACCTACCTATACTGGGACTCCTACCTATGCCTACCTACCTATACTGGGACTCCTACCTATGCCTAGCTAACTACTGGGACACCTACCTATGCCTACCTACATACAAGAAGATAATAAGGTCGTTGCTTCATTGTGGTCAGACCAAATTTGATCAGCTGGACAGTCACTGTTGTTCTATCATTGAGCTACCACAGCCCGGCGACCATATGGGCTTGAAACCCGCCACGGCCTACACTCTCGCCACGGTGCGCACCAGTCCAGCACGGCCGTCACTACACAAACAGCTGTTTGCGCTGCATTACACAGTGAGTTTGGTGTGTCAGTGTGAAGCAGAACTCTAATTACACTCCCTGATTGATGTATACACATGCAAGATGTTTTAAAGCACGTTAGGCCTGCAATTTAGCATTCAATGTCATTTCTGCCCTTAAAACGCTGCTTTGCGTCAAATCCAGATTTTTCCCCGGGACTTTTGGCATGTATCCCACTCCGCCATGCCCCCCTCCAGGTGTTAGACCCCTTGAAACATCTTTTCCATCACTTTTGTGGCCAGCATAAGTGTTTCTAGTTTTCCAAGTTCGCCTCCCCATTGAAGTCTATTGCGGTTCACGAACTTTTCCGCGAACCGAAAATCGGAGGTTCGCGACATCACTAGCGGCTGGTGGTAGCGGCAGAAGATGAAGCAGCAGGCTGTGGGTCCCGCATTCCACGCCCACTGCTGCTTCTACCAATGTCAGCGATGATGATCCTCCGTCCCAGACCTGTCTGTGTGCAGTGTCTGTGTGTATAGTGTCTGTGTACAGTGTATGTGTGCCTGTGTGTAATGTGTAGAGTGTGTACAATGTGTGCGTACAGTGTGTGTGTATGCCTGTGTGTAGTGTGTGTGTACAGTGTGTGTAGTTTGTGTGTACAGTGTGTGTAGTTTGTGTGTGTACAGTGTGTGTGTACAGTGTGTGTGTGTGTGTGTGCCTGTGTTTAGTGTGTGTGGTGTGTAGTGTGTGTGTATGTGTGTATACCGTGTATGTGTGTGTGTGTGTGTGTGTAGTGTGTACAGTGTGTGTGTATACAGTGAGTGTGTGTACAGTGTGTGTGTGTAAAGTGGGGGTGTATGTACAGTGTGTGTGTGTGTGTGTACAGTGTGTGTGTGTGTGTGTACAGTGTGTGTGTGTGTGTGCAGTGTATGTGTGTGTATATAGTGTGTGTAGTGTGTACAGTGTGTGTGTATGCCTGTGTGTAGTGTGTGTGTACAGTGTGTGTAGTTTGTGTGTGTAGAGTGTGTGTGTACAGTGTGTGTGTGTGTGGTGTGTGTGTGTGCCTGTGTTTAGTGTGTGTGGTGTGTAGTGTGTGTGTGTGTATACCGTGTATGTGCACAATGTGTGTGTGTGTGTGTGTGTGTGTGTGTGTGTGTGTGTAGTGTGTACAGTGTGTGTGTATACAGTGTGTGTGTGTGTGTGCGTGCAGTGTATGTGTGTGTATATAGTGTGTGTAGTGTGTACAGTGTGTGTGTGTGTGTGTGTGTGGGTGTAGAGTGTACAGTGGGTGTGGATGTGTAGTGTGTGTGTATACAGTGTGTGTGTAGTGTGTGTGTGTGTGTGTTTGTAGTGTGTATGTTCAGTGTGTGTGTGTGTGTGTACAGTGTGTGTGTGTGTGTGTGTGTGTGTGTGTGTGTGTGTGTGTGTTTGTAGTGTGTATGTGTGTGTGTGTGTGTTTGTAGTGTGTATGTACAGTGTGTGTGTGTGTGTGTGTGTGTACAGTGTGTGTACAGTGTTTGTAGTGTGTATGTGTGTGTACAGTGTGTGTGTGTACAGTGTGTGTACAGTGTGTGTGTGTTTGTAGTGTGTATGTGTGTACAGTGTGTGTGT
Source organism: Hyperolius riggenbachi (assembly GCF_040937935.1). Taxonomy (NCBI): domain Eukaryota; kingdom Metazoa; phylum Chordata; class Amphibia; order Anura; family Hyperoliidae; genus Hyperolius; species Hyperolius riggenbachi. The sequence goes on along the minus strand of NC_090655.1, from coordinate 292,534,405 downwards.
GTGTGTGTGTGTGTGTGTGTGTGTGTGTGTGTGTGTGTGTGTGTGTGTGTGTGTGTGTGTGTGTGCGTGTGTGTGTGTGTCTGTGTCTTTGTGTGTGTGTACAGTGTGTGTGTGTGTTTGTAGTGTGTGTGTGTGTGTGTGTCTGTAGTGTGTATGTGTACAGTGTGTGTGTGTGTGTGTGTTTGTAGTGTGTGTGTGTGTGTGTGTGTGTGTGTGTTTGTAGTGTGTGTGTGTGTGTGTGTGTTTGTAGTGTGTATGTGTGTGTACAGTGTGTGTGTGTGTACAGTGTGTGTGTGTGTGTGTTTGTAGTGTGTGTGTGTTTGTAGTGTGTATGTGTACAGTGTGTGTGTGTGTGTGTGTGTGTGTGTGTGTGTGTGTGTTTGTAGTGTGTGTGTGTGTGTGTACAGTGTGTGTGTACAGTGTGTGCGTGTGGGTGTGTGTGTGTACAGTGTGTGTGTGTGTACAGTGTGTGTGTGTGTGTACAGTGTGTGTGTGTGTGTGTGTGTGTGTGTGTGTGTGTGTGTGTGTGTGTGTGTGTGTGTGTACAGTGTGTGTGTGTTTGTAGTGTGTGTGTGTGTACAGTGTGTGTGTACAGTGTGTGCGTGTGGGTGTGTGTGTGTACAGTGTGTGTGTGTGTACAGTGTGTGTGTGTGTGTACAGTGTGTGTGTGTGTGTGTGTGTGTGTGTGTGTGTGTGTTTGTAGTGTGTATGTGTGTGTACAGTGTGTGTGTGTGTGTGTGGGGGGGGGAGTTGGTCTGGAGCTCCATTCACCTATGCATTCTTCATTCCTTCTTCTTTCTCTCTCCTTGTCCCCTAAGTGTGATGTTATTGTGATTTAATGGGGTCATTGACAAATGCCTCCACACAGTAATACAAGCTATAATACACGTTACTAATATATGCCAAATGAACCAAATAGGAAATAACAATGGATGTGACAGTAATTTTATTATGGCAACAAGATGGTTAACAAGATTATGCTCTTCTGTACTTCACTACTCTATGAAATATTACAACAAGCTGCAGTTCTCATGATGACCACAAGATGGCAATCTCACTACCAGGGTAACAGGAAATGCTGTTTGGCACAGACAGGAAGTTGGGTGGTAGAGGTGATGTGGGAGGAAGTAGAGGGCAGCCATTGCTGGAACTGGCAGCAGAGGACATAACAAGATAGCTGAAGATATTTCACAGGATTTCTGATATCTCATCCCTCTTGTGAAGCCCTAATCCTCCATAACTTGTCACATTGTCACTAATTATCTCCCCATGGACCAAGGGCAGCATATAGGACACCAGGACCTCTACAAGGACGCCATGATGGAGAGTCAGCCGCCCCTCACATCACCGGGTAAGAGGATACTTTCATTTCTTGTAAAGGAGAGAGCAGTACTTGGGGTCCACCTAGATCCCCCATCATCTGATAATCACATAGAGACAATGTATTCAGTCAGTGTGTGTGTTTCCTACAGATGTATCCAGTAACAGAAACCCACCAGAGAGATGTACAGGTCCTCTTTATTCCCAGGATTGTCCACCTAGATCCCCCATCATCTGATAATAACATAGAGACAATGTATTCAGTCAGTGTGTGTGTTTCCTACAGATGTATCCAGTAACAGAAACCCACCAGAGAGATGTACAGGTCCTCTTTATTCCCAGGATTGCCCACCTAGATCCCCCATCATCTGATAAACACATAGAGGGGATGTATTCAGTCAGTGTGTGTGTTTCCTACAGATGTATCCAGTAACAGAAACCCACCAGAGAGATGTACAGGTCCTCTTTATTCCCAGGATTGCCCACCTAGATCCCCCATCATCTGATAATCACATAGAGACAATGTATTCAGTCAGTGTGTGTGTTTCCTACAGATGTATCCAGTAACAGATCCCCACCAGAGAGATGTACAGGTCCTCTTTATTCCCAGGATTGCCCACCTAGATCCCCCATCATCTGATAATCACATAGAGACAATGTATTCAGTCAGTGTGTGTGTTTCCTACAGATCTATCCAGTAACAGAAACCCACCAGAGAGATGTACAGGTCCTCTTTATTCCCAGGATTGTCCACCTAGATCCCCCATCATCTGATAATAACATAGAGACAATGTATTCAGTCAGTGTGTGTGTTTCCTACAGATGTATCCAGTAACAGAAACCCACCAGAGAGATGTACAGGTCCTCTTTATTCCCAGGATTGTCCACCTAGATCCCCCATCATCTGATAATAACATAGAGACAATGTATTCAGTCAGTGTGTGTGTTTCCTACAGATGTATCCAGTAACAGAAACCCACCAGAGAGATGTACAGGTCCTCTTTATTCCCAGGATTGCCCACCTAGATCCCCCATCATCTGATAAACACATAGAGGGGATGTATTCAGTCAGTGTGTGTGTTTCCTACAGATGTATCCAGTAACAGAAACCCACCAGAGAGATGTACAGGTCCTCTTTATTCCCAGGATTGCCCACCTAGATCCCCCATCATCTGATAATCACATAGAGACAATGTATTCAGTCAGTGTGTGTGTTTCCTACAGATGTATCCAGTAACAGATCCCCACCAGAGAGATGTACAGGTCCTCTTTATTCCCAGGATTGCCCACCTAGATCCCCCATCATCTGATAATCACGTAGAGACAATGTATTCAGTCAGTGTGTGTGTTTCCTACAGATCTATCCAGTAACAGAAACCCACCAGAGAGATGTACAGGTCCTCTTTATTCCCAGGATTGTCCACCTAGATCCCCCATCATCTGATAATAACATAGAGACAATGTATTCAGTCAGTGTGTGTGTTTCCTACAGATGTATCCAGTAACAGAAACCCACCAGAGAGATGTACAGGTCCTCTTTATTCCTAGGATTGTCCACCTAGATCCCCATCATCTGATAAACACATAGAGGGGATGTATTCAGTCAGTGTGTGTGTTTCCTACAGATGTATCCAGTAACAGAAACCCACCAGAGAGATGTACAGGTCCTCTTTATTCCCAGGATTGCCCACCTAGATCCCCCATCATCTGATAATCACATAGAGACAATGTATTCAGTCAGTGTGTGTGTTTCCTACAGATGTATCCAGTAACAGAAACCCACCAGAGAGATGTACAGGTCCTCTTTATTCCCTGGATTGCCCACCTAGATCCCCCATCATCTGATAATCACATAGAGACAATGTATTCAGTCAGTGTGTGTGTTTCCTACAGATCTATCCAGTAACAGAAACCCACCAGAGAAATGTACAGGTCCTCTTTATTCCCAGGACTGTCCACCTAGATCCCCCATCATCTGATAATAACATAGAGACAATGTATTCAGTCAGTGTGTGTGTTTCCTACAGATGTATCCAGTAACAGAAACCCACCAGAGAGATGTACAGGTCCTCTTTATTCCCTGGATTGCCCACCTAGATCCCCCATCATCTGATAATCACATGGAGACAATGTATTCAGTCAGTGTGTGTGTTTCCTACAGATCTATCCAGTAACAGAAACCCACCAGAGACATGTACAGGTCCTCTTTATTCCTAGGATTGTCCACCTAGTCCTAGATCCTCCATCATCTGATAAACACATAGAGATAATGTATTCAGTCAGTGTGTGTGTTTCCTACAGATGTATCCAGTAACAGAAACCCTCTAGAGAGATGTACAGGTCCTCTTTATCCCCAGGATTGCCCACCTAGATCCCCCATCATCTGATAATCACATAGAGACAATGTATTCAGTCAGTGTGTGTGTTTCCTACAGATGTATCCAGTAACAGATCCCCACCAGAGAGATGTACAGGTCCTCTTTATTCCCAGGATTGCCCACCTAGATCCCCCATCATCTGATAATCACGTAGAGACAATGTATTCAGTCAGTGTGTGTGTTTCCTACAGATCTATCCAGTAACAGAAACCCACCAGAGAGATGTACAGGTCCTCTTTATTCCCAGGATTGTCCACCTAGATCCCCCATCATCTGATAATAACATAGAGACAATGTATTCAGTCAGTGTGTGTGTTTCCTACAGATGTATCCAGTAACAGAAACCCACCAGAGAGATGTACAGGTCCTCTTTATTCCCAGGATTGCCCACCTAGATCCCCCATCATCTGATAAACACATAGAGGGGATGTATTCAGTCAGTGTGTGTGTTTCCTACAGATGTATCCAGTAACAGAAACCCACCAGAGAGATGTACAGGTCCTCTTTATTCCCAGGATTGCCCACCTAGATCCCCCATCATCTGATAATCACATAGAGACAATGTATTCAGTCAGTGTGTGTGTTTCCTACAGATCTATCCAGTAACAGAAACCCACCAGAGACATGTACAGGTCCTCTTTATTCCTAGGATTGTCCACCTAGTCCTAGATCCTCCATCATCTGATAAACACATAGAGATAATGTATTCAGTCAGTGTGTGTGTTTCCTACAGATGTATCCAGTAACAGAAACCCTCTAGAGAGATGTACAGGTCCTCTTTATCCCCAGGATTGCCCACCTAGATCCCCCATCATCTGATAATCACATAGAGACAATGGGCTTGATTCACAAAGCGGTGATAACTCAGTTATCACGCCTAAAAGACTTTAGGCGTGATAACCTTTGCACCACTGAGTTATCACCGATTTTTGCTCTAACTCGCGCGAAGTTTCCGCGCGTACGCGCGCGCGCAAAGTCCCATAGGGTTTAATGGGAGCTTCGCGCGAAGCGGGGAATTCGCGCGAGTTGCTTCTTATCATGCCTAAAGTGAGTTTAAGCGTGATAAGGGGCTTTTCACTGGCGTGCAAACACTTTGCACCGCTTTGTGAATCAAGCCCTATGTATTCAGTCAGTGTGTGTGTTTCCTACAGATGTATCCAGTAACAGAAACCCTCTAGAGAGATGTACAGGTCCTCTTTATTCCCGGGATTGTCCACAGGAAGGTCACACCATCTCCCACCATTATCAGGTAGGTGGGACTGAGGGTTCCCAGAGACTCCAAACTGTATTATATTATCATTTTTCACACGCTGTTATCTGTGTCCACTATTTAATTTAACTCTCATTTTTTTAACTTAGGATGGAGAAATGATACATGTAGGTGTGGTTAAAGAGGAAGAAGAAGAGACGTATGTGAGGAGTGATCAGCAGTCTATGGAGGAGGGGGTCATGATGGTGAAAATTAAAGAGGAGGAAGAAGAGACATATGTGAGGAGTGATCAGAAGTCTATGGAGGAGGGTGACATAATGAGGACAAGTAAAGAGGAAGAAGAAGAGACGTATGTGAGGAGTGATCAGCAGTCTATGGAGGAGGGTGATATGATGAGGACAAGTAAAGTGGAAGAAGAAGAGACGTATGTGAGGAGTGATCAGCAGTCCATGGAGGAGGGTGACATGATGAGGACAAATAAAGAAGAGGAAGAAGAAGAGACATATGTGAGGAGTGATCAGCAGTCTATGGGGGAAGGTGACATGATGAGGACAATTAAAGAGGAAGAAGAAGAGACGTATGTGAGGAGTGATCAGCAGTCTATGGAGCAGGGAGACATTATGAGGACAAGTAAAGAGGAAGAAGAAGAGACTTATGTGAGGAGTGATCAGCAGTCTATGGAGGAGGGAGACATGATGAGGACAATTAAAGAGGAAGAAGAAGATACGTATGTGAGGAGTGATCAGCAGTCTATGGAGGAGGGTGACATGATGGGGACAAATAAAGAGGAAGAAGAAGAGACATACATGAGGAGTGATCAGCAGTCTATGGAGGACGGTGACATGATGAGGACTATTAAAGAGGAAGAAGAGACATACGTGAGGAGTGATCAGCAGTCTATGGAGAAGGGTGACAAAATGAGGACAATTAAAGAGGAAGAAGAAGAGACATACATGAGGAGTGATCAGCAGTCTATGGAGGAGGGTGACATGATGAGGACAAGTAAAGAGGAAGAAGAAGAGACGTATGTGAGGAGTGATCAACAGTCTATGGAGGAGGGTGACATGATGAGGACAAGTAAAGAGGAAGAAGAAGAGACGTATGTGAGGAGTGATCAGCAGTCTATGGAGGAGGGTGACATGATGAGGACAAGTAAAGAGGAAGAAGAAGAGACGTATGTGAGGAGTGATCAGCAGTCTAGGGAGGAGGGTGACATGATGAGGACAAGTAAAGAGGAAGAAGAAGAGACGTATGTGAGGAGTGATCAGCAGTCTATGGAGGAACGTGACATGATGAGGACATATAAGACGGAGGACAATGTTATAGAGGGCAGAACAGGTGAGTCATCAGGATTTATTATGTATTTTTGGTGTTAATTAGCCTGTGATCGATGTATATGTACAGGGGTTGGACAAAATAATGGAAACACCTTACATTTTGGCATCATAACCTTTGAACATGTTTTAAACAATCAAAACTTGACACATGTTACATTTTTTTTATTATTTTTGTTGTTTGATAAGTTTAATTAAAATAATTGTTTAATTTATAAAAATGGCAGATCTCTCAGACTTTCAAAAAGGCCAGATTGTCGGTGCTCGTATGGCAGGTGCTACTGTAACAGAAACTGCCCGAATGCTTGGCATTTCAAGAGGTACTGTCTCAAAAGTAATGACTGCCTTTGAAAGAGAAGGAAAAACGTCCTCAGCAAAGCACAGTTGTGGCGGAAAGTCGAAGTTGTCTGAGAGAGACCATCGGACTCTAAATCGAATTGTTAGAAAAGCTCACAAGACCACGGCTCCTAAAATCACTGCAGAGCTGAATGAACACCTACAGAACCCAGTTTCCACAAAAACTGTTCGTCGGGAGCTGCACAAATCTGGATTCCACAGAAGAACTGCAATTAGAAAACCTCTGCTCTCAAAGACAAATGTTTCAAATCATTTAGAGTGGTGTAGAAACCAACAGAATTGGTCCCTCGAGCAGTGGAAAAATGTGATTTTCTCTGACGAATCATCGTTTACCTTTATTTCCGTCCTCCGGCCGAGTGTAGGTTTGGAGACAGCCGAAAGAAGCATTTCTTCCAGACTGTTTTCTCCCAACCGTAAAACATGGCGGGGTTTCTGTGATGATCTGGGGTGCTATTTCTGGCAAATCCGCCGGGTTAATGATTTCCGTTCATGGAATAATTAACAGCCGAGGGGAATGCCATCTTTCAGGATGATAATGCCTCAATCCATACATCTAGAATTGTTAGAATGGCGCGAGGAACATTCTAATGAAGTTGAGCATCTCATCTGGCCACCACAATCCCCAGACCTCAACATTATTCAGCATTTATGGTGGTTTTTAGAGATTCAAGTAAGAAGGTCGATTGCCGCCGCCATCGTCTCTAAAAGAACTGGAGGGTGTTTTAACTGAAGAATGGGCTAAAATTCCTTTGGAAACAATTCACAATTTGTATGAAACAATACCTTGTAGAATTGAAGCTGTAATTGCCGCAAAAGGTGGACCTACACCATATTAGAATATATTTTGTTGATTTTTAAGGTGTTTCCATTGATTTGTCCAGCCCCTGTATGTATATAGTACAGAATTACATGCATACACACATTTAACCAAGGAAAAGAACAAACAATATGTGTGTTGTGATGTTTCGGGGGTAGCTCTGGGTGATTATCACAGCTAGAGACAGTAACGTAAATAAAAGTCCAGTTTATTAAGGACTCAGCAACAAACAAATGAACAAATATGCTTTATTCTCAGCAAACAAAACTTAAATGTGTTTTGGGCTTACTTCAGCCTGTTGGAAGAGTCCACAGTCCATGAAAAGTCCACTGTTTCTGAACAATCCAACTTTGTAAAACAGGTCTTTAGGTAAAACACAAACCACAGCAATCCTGGTGTTCACTAAGCTTCCATCCAGCTAGCAGCTCACCTGCTGCATACTCTAGCAACCACACCCCCTTCACAGAGCACTCTTATCCTGGCCTGACTGCTCCCAAAACCAGGAATAGAGATGCCCTGAACGGGTTGACAGCGAACTTACTCGCGCAAACTTTGATGGTTCGCATTCGTGGTGAACCGTGAACTTTATGCGATCAACTCGCCCCCTATACTACATCATTGGGCTCAACTTTGACCCTCTACATCACAGTCAGCAGACACAGGGCAGCCAATCAGGCTACACTCCCTCCTGGAACCCCCCCCCCCCCCCACACACACACACACACACACCCTTATATAAGGCAGCTCCGTCGGCCATTATCTCACTCGGTGTGGCTGCAGTAATTAAAGAAGGGAGAGGTTGCTGCATAGACATAGGGAAAACTTAGGCTCTTGTTTTTTAGCTTGCTCCTTGCTGATACTTATTGCTAAAAAGCACCCCTCAACAGCTCTTTTGAGAGCTAATGTTGTTCTTGTGATCTGTTTTTTTTTTTTTGTGTGTGTGGCCCACTGACAGTTGCATATACAGCCCTGTCAGTCAGTCACAGCTGGCCCTTGCTGATTCCTATACTGTGCAAGGCCCAGCACATTCAGTGACTGACTACCTTTTCACTGCACGTGTGTGACAGCTGCACATTTGTAATACCAGTCCGACTGTGCATACCTGTTCACGGTACCTGTGTGTGTGACAGCTGCACATTGTATTCATACCAGTCACTGCATACCTGTTCAGTGCACCTGCGTGACAGCATGCAGTGTTAAATTATATAGCAGTCACTGCATACCTGTTCACGGTACCTGTGTGTGTGACAGCTGCACATTTGTAATACTAGTCACTGCATACCTGTTCAGTTCACCTGCGTGTCAGCACACAGTGTTATATTATATAGCAGTCACTGCATACCTATTCACGGTACCTGTGTGTGTGACAGCTGCACATTGAATTGATACCAGTCACTGCATACCTGTTCACTGTACCTGTGTGACTGCACATTGTATTAGTCAAGTCAGTGCATACCTTTCACTTCAATATGGGCAAAACAGGCAGAGGCAGGCCACCCGGCAGGTCTGTTCGAGGTAGTGCTGTCGTGATATCGTGTGGCCCTGGACCGAAGTACAGTGTTCAGAAGGCACATGCCATCAACCCCCAAGATTGTCAGGACGTATTTGAATATTTAACACAGAACACCTCATCTTCCTCAGCTTCTGCACGGAAGCGTGACATATCTTCCTCCTCCTGCTCTGATTCTGGCACCGCACTTAACACTCAGTCGGCCACCACCACCAAAGTGCCATCATCCCAGGGCTCAGCGGTATTGAAATGTTTTTGTGTGTCTGCCTCAGATGAGAGCAATGCCATCTGTACTCCCTGCCAGCAAAAATTGAGCCGCGGAAAGACCAAGACCCGCGTATGGACAACTACCTTACGAAGGCACATGATGACAAAGCACAAACTGCAATGGGATGACCACCTGAGGAAAAGCAGCACACAAAAGCAAAGCCACACACCGCAGTGGAAGATACCAGGCCGCAATTATTTCTCAAAAAATGTGATACCCAAACTGTACCGTGATGTTGAAAGGCAAGTGGTGTCATCTCTGGCACACAGCATTGGGTTAAGGGTCCATCTGACCACGGATGCCTGGTCTGCAAAGCACGGTCAGGCCTGTCCGAAGACTAAGTCAGTCCCCACACACAGCATCTCTGCCCGCACGCCATGTGACTGCCTGCCCCAAGACTAAGTCGCTCCCCACACAGCATCTCTGCCTGCAGGCCGCTTGACTGCCTTCTCCGCCACCACCAACAGGGTCCAGGACTCTAGGCGGATTCCTGAATTTTTAAGGCCGCTGCCAGCAGCGGCCGCTATAATAATGTTTCTGGTGGGTGTACATGCCTGCCTAATTTTTCTGGATGCACTGCGGCTGCAACAACAAAACAAAAGGCATGTGTGACGAATCAACGTTTCTTCGTCCTAAATAAGTAGTTAGAGCCTTATAGAATATTCCCTGTCTCCACTATTAAAAAAAACCCAAAAGTTTGCTTACCTAAAACAGAAAGAATTTGCGATAAATCAGGTTGGAGTGAGCTTGAGATGTCTCCCAGTGCATCACGCTGAAAATATGCAAATTAACCATTGTACCCTTAGAAGCTAAACACACCTCCAGAATCGCTGGAATGCAATGATGTGTCAGCTTGTTATTTGTACAGAGCCATAATAATCCAACATGCATACAGACTGTTTTGGATTGTTTGATCCGCATCAGTGCATGGCATGGATTAATTTGGCTCTATGCAGTAGGGCTTGTAACACCGAGAGGTACAGACTAACCAGCAAGCTCATGGTGACCCAGAACTCATTGGAGTGTGTAAGGGACTACAATGGTCCTAAAAGCCCCCTTACTAAGATGTTAAGAAAAACAAAGGTTTGCTTTCCTAAAACAGAAAGAATTTGCGATAATTCAGGTTGGAGTGAGCTTGAGATGTCTCCCAGAGCACCACTGCTGAATATATGCAAATTAACCATTGTACCCTTAGAAGCTAAACACACCTCCAGAACCGCTGGAATGCAATAATGTGTCAGCCTGTTAATTTGTACAGAGCCATAATAATCCAACATGCATACAGACTGTTTCGGATTGTTTGATCCTCATCAGTGCATGGCATGGATTAATTTGGCTCTATGGAGTAGGGCTTGTGAATCCGAGAGGCACAGACTAACCAGCAAGCTCATGGTGACCCAGAACTCATTGGAGTGTGTAAGGGACTACAATGGTCCTAAAAGCCCCCTTACTAAGATGTTTTAGGACCATTGTAGTCCCTTACACACTCCAATGAGTTCTGGGTCACCATGAGCTTGCTGGTTAGTCTGTGCCACTATTAAAAAGTGACAGCAGATAGGAAAAGGCTTAAGGGGCTCATACACCTAACAATTTTCCCACCGATATACGGCCGTTTCGATCACAGTGATTGAATCGGCAGTGAAATCGCCGAGCACACCGCTGACAGAACGATCGATTTCCATCCGAAATCAATTGCTCCCGTCGATCCATCCGTGTGGAAGATTTTTCTCGATCGCCGGCGAGTCGGTAGTGCGTCGATAGCGGCGTTCGAATGCCCGACGACCAACGCAATATAGCGGGTATACATTACCTGTTCCGGCCGGCGCGAGTCCCCTGGTCTTCTTTCCGCGCTGGGTTCCGGACCGGCTGCAGCTACACAGAACTTTCTGTCCCGGCAGGAAGTTTAAACAGTAGAGCGCCCTCTACTGTTTAAACTTCCCCTGGACAGGAAGTTCAGTAGCTGCAGGAACGGTCTGGAGCTTGGAGCGGAGAAGAACAGCGGGGACCAGGGGACTCGCGCCGGCCGGAACAGGTGAGGGGGGGGGGGGGGCGGCAGCAGCGGCAGCTCCACAGATTGTGATCGGTTTCAGGCTCAAATCGATTCACAATCTGCAGTAAGGTGGCCATACGATCCCTCTCTGATCAGATTCGATCAGAGAGGGATCTATCTGTTGGTCGAATCTGATGGCAAATCGACCAGTGTATGGCCACCTTTAGTTTATAACAAAATTGTTCTTTAAGTCCATTTGCGTTACAAGCTCTTGACTAACATTCCTCATGAATGGTAATCGGGTTATCTTCTTTCTATACTAAGTTATGTCTAAACTAAGTATATACAGCATACAAGATAAACTAACGAGACATAAATAAATATATGAGTAAAGATTAAGACCAGCGGTGACAGGGACAGAAAGTGGCTCTCTGTAAACCGGCTGTTGGTTTTATACAAACCAGAAATAGTTAAATGTGACCTCATCTGAGCCGTCCCCCCAAAACCTACAATTGGCTCAGACCCCTTGTGGTGTCATAATACCCACCTACTTGATTAATATTCTATGAGCCCCTTGTCCTATGTCCTAGTTCTGCTGACAGTCAGAACTGTAGATCTTCCCTCTAAGAGAAAATCTCTTTAAAGGACAGGTCTGCACCCCAAGCCTTTTTGACTAACTCAGTCCAAATCACTGAGGCCTACTTAAATTATAACACCATCCAGGAGCCAGCCCTTGAGTCCTGTACAGTGTATATATCATAATATTTGTTTGTAGTTTATTATAAAGGGATTCGGCTCCATCTCTCTTTCTATCATTGTATCTCTCTCTATATTATCGTCATTCATTAATATCCAAATATCTTTATATTTATTTATGTATTGTGTGATTAACGTAAACCTGTGATGAAGGATGAAGGAAAAATGATACATACCCGGGGCTTCCTCCAGGCTGATCACTATATACTTACCTGGGGCTTCCTCCAGGCTGATCACTATATACTTACCTGGGGCTTCCTCCAGCCTGATCACTGTATACATACCTCAGGCTTCCACCAGCCTCCTCCAGGCTAATCACTATATACATACCTGGGGCTTCCTCCAGCCCCTTCCAGGCTGATCACTGTATCCATACCTGGGGCTTCCTCCAGCCACCTCCAGGCTGATCACTGTATACATACCTGGGGCTTCCTCCAGCCACCTCCAGGCTGATCACTATATACATACCTGGGGCTTCCTCCAGCCACCGCCAGGCTGATCACTTTATACATACCAGGGGCTTCCTCCAGCCCCCTCCAGGCTGATCATTGTATACATACCTGGGGCTTCCTCCAGGCTGATCTCTAAATACTTACTTGGGGCTTCCTCCAGCCTCCTCCAGGCTAATCACTATATACATACCTGAGGCTTCCTCCAGCTCCCTCCAGGCTGATCAGTATATACATACCTGGGACTTCCTCCATCCACCTCCAGGCTGATCACTGTATACATATCCAGGGCTTCCTCCAGCCCCCTCCAGGCTGATCTCTGTATACATACCTGGGGCTTCCTCCAGCCCCCTCCAGGCTGATCACTGTATACATACCTGGGACTTCCTCCAGCCCCCTCCAGTCTCATCACTGTATACATACCTGGGGCTTCCTCCAGCCTCCTCCAGGCTGATCATTGTATACATACCTGGGGCTTCCTCCAGCTTCCTCCAGGCTGATCTCTAAATACTTACTTGGGGCTTCCTCCAGCCCCCTCCAGGCTGATCACTGTATACATACCTGGGGCTTCCTCCAGCCCCCTCCAGTCTCATCACTGTATACATACCTGGGGCTTCCTCCAGCCTCCTCCAGGCTGATCATTGTATACATACCTGGGGCTTCCTCCAGCTTCCTCCAGGCTGATCTCTAAATACTTACTTGGGGCTTCCTCCAGCCCCCTCCAGGCTGATCACTGTATACATACCTGGGGCTTCCTCCAGCTCCCTCCAGGCTGATCAGTATATACATACCTGGGGCTTCCTCCATCCACCTCCAGGCTGATCACTGTATACATATCCAGGGCTTCCTCCAGCCCCCTCCAGGCTGATCTCTGTATACATACCTGGGGCTTACTCCAGCCCCCTCCAGGCTGATCACTTTATACATACCTGGGGCTTCCTCCAGCCCCCTCCAGGCTGATCACTTTATACATACCTGGGGCTTCCTCATGCCCCCTCCAGGCTGATCACTTTATACATACCTGGGGCTTCCTCCAGCCCTCCTCTAGGCTGATCACTGTGTACATACCTGGGGCTTCTCCGGCCCCCTCCAGGCTGATCACTGTATACATACCTCAGGCTTCCTCCAGCCACCTCCAGGCTGATCACTATATACATACCTGGGGCTTCCTCCAGGCCCCTCCAGACTGATCACTGTACATACCTGGGGCTTCCTCCAGCCCCCTCCAGGCTGATCATTGTATACATACTTGGGGCTTCCTCCAGCCTCCTCCAGGCTGATCACTGTATACATACCTGAGGCTTCCTCCAGCCCCCTCCAGGCTGATCACTGTATACATACCTGGGGCTTCCTCCAGCCCCCTCCAGGCTGATCACTTTATACATACCTGGGGCTTCCTCATGCCCCCTCCAGGCTGATCACTTTATACATACCTGGGGCTTCCTCCAGCCCTCCTCTAGGCTGATCACTGTGTACATACCTGGGGCTTCTCCGGCCCCCTCCAGGCTGATCACTGTATACATACCTCAGGCTTCCTCCAGCCACCTCCAGGCTGATCACTATATACATACCTGGGGCTTCCTCCAGCCCCCTCCAGACTGATCACTGTATACATACCCGGGACTTCCTCCAACCCCCTCCAGGCTGATCACTGTATACTTACCTGGGGCTTCCTCCAGTCCACTCCAGGCTGATCACTGTATACATACCCGGGGCTTCCTCCAACCCCCTCCAGGCTGATCACTGTATACTTACCTGGGGCTTCCTCCAGTCCACTCCAGGCTGATCACTGTATACATACCCGGGACTTCCTCCAACCCCCTCCAGGCTGATCACTGTATACTTACCTGGGGCTTCCTCCAGTCCATTCCAGGCTGATCACTGTATACATACCCGGGACTTCCTCCAACCCCCTCCAGGCTGATCACTGTATACTTACCTGGGGCTTCCTCCAGTCCACTCCAGGCTGATCACTGTATACATACCCGGGGCTTCCTCCAACCCCCTCCAGGCTGATCACTTTATACATACCTGGGGCTTCCTCCAGCCCTCCTCTAGGCTGATCACTGTGTACATACCTGGGGCTTCCTCCAACCCCCTCCAGGCTGATCACTGTATACTTACCTGGGGCTTCCTCCAGTCCACTCCAGGCTGATCACTGTATACATACCTGGGGCTTCCTCCAGCCCCCTCCAGACTGATCACTGTATACATACCCGGGACTTCCTCCAACCCCCTCCAGGCTGATCACTGTATACTTACCTGGGGCTTCCTCCAGTCCACTCCAGGCTGATCACTGTATACATACCCGGGGCTTCCTCCAACCCCCTCCAGGCTGATCACTGTATACTTACCTGGAGCTTCCTCCAACCGCCTCCAGGCTGATCACTGTATACTTACCTGGGGCTTCCTCCAGCCCACTCCAGGCCGATCACTGTATACATCCCTGGGGCTTCCTCCAGCCCACTCCAGGCCGATCACTGTATGCAGATATAATGCAAATAAGGAGATTTGTCAGGAAATTCATTTGATTGGCTTAATTTATAGTAACATTTAATATTCAGGCAAGGCAAAGGTATTGCCCTGTGATTGGCTGCCTGTAATGAGCACAACCTTCTGCAGTTCTATGTCAGGCTCACTGGTGATGGTCAGTGACATGCCCATAACTCTAAGATGGAGCAAATTATATGTAAATTTATGCAACTGCTACATTTGGTCCATTTTCTATCTGCATAACCTTTGCACCAACTTGGAATTCTCAGCAGCTCACTGACCCTCCCTAATGATAATTGCTCCTCCCCTCAGAATTCTCTAACAGGAAGTGATGATGTTTCTCTATTTGCAGCGCGGAGTCCCGGCATCAGGAACCTCTCAGAGACTCGTCTCTCTGTATCCACAGACTGTACAACGGATGATGATGTCACTGGACAAGAGTCTCCTGCAGATATCCTGGTGACCCCAAATATTCCTCTGGACTCCCCTCACCTGTCTAACCCTGAGGGGCCTCATACCCAGCACAGCTCTCCCCCTGCTGGAGGGTCTTATTCATGTTCTATGTGTGGGAAATGTTTTATGGGGAAATCCCAGCGTGTCAGTCATGAGAAATCTCACACTGGTGAGAAGCCCAATTCTTGTGCTGAGTGTGGGAAATGTTTTGGACAGAAATCACAGCTTATCATACATGAGAGACATCACACTGGAGAGAAGCCATATCCTTGTGCTGAGTGTGGGAAATGTTTTGGGTGGAAATCACACCTTGTCATACACGAGAAATCACACAGTGGAATGAAGCCATATTCATGTTCTGAGTGTGGGAAATGGTTTGTATTTAAATCACAGCTTGTCATACATGAAAAATCTCACATTGGAGAGAAGCCCTATTCATGTGCTGAGTGTGGGAAATGTTTTGGATGGAAATCACAGCTTATCATACACGAGAAATCACACACTGGAATGAAGCCATATTCATGTTCTGAGTGTGGGAAATGCTTTGTTCTGAAATCAAAGCTTGTCATGCATAAAAGAACTCACACTGGAGAGAAGCCCTATTCATGTGCTGAGTGTGGGAAATGCTTTGTACAGAAAACACAACTTATCATACATGAGAGACATCACACTGGAGAAAAGCCCTATCTTTGTGCTGAGTGTGGGAAGTGTTTTGTACATAAATCACAGCTTGTCATACATGAGAAATCACATACTGGGGAGAAGCCCTATTCATGTGCTGAGTGTGGGAAATGTTTTGTTCTGAAATCAGACCTTGGCAGACATGAGAGAACTCACACTGCAGAAAAGCCCTATTCATGTACTGAGTGTGGGAAATGTTTTAAACTGAAAGGAACCCTTGTCACACATGAGAAATCTCACACTGGTCAGAAGCCCTATTCATGTGCTGAGTGTGGGAAACGTTTTGTACAGAAATCACAGCTCATCATACATAAGAGATGCCACACCAAAGAGAAGCCCTATTCATGTTCTGAGTGTGGGAAATGTTTTGCAGGAAAAGGAAATCTTATTAGTCACAAGAGAACTCACACTGGAGAGAAGCCATATTCTTGTTCTGAGTGTGGGAAATGTTTTGCACGGAAATCACAGCTTGTCAGTCACAAGAAAACTCACACAGGTGAGAAGCCCTATTCGTGTGCTGAGTGTGGGAAATGTTTTGTACAGAGATCAGACCTTGTCATACATGAGAGATCTCACACTGGAGAGAAGCCCTATCCATGTGCTGAGTGTGGGAAATGCTTTGTACAGAGATCAGACCTTATCATACATGAGCTCTCACACTGGTGAGACAGATGACACGGCAGCCTATTTACCCAGAATCCTGAGGACTCTTTCATGTTGCTCACTGCATTGGCTTGTAAAACATTAACTCTTTCCCTGCCAGCTGATTTGTTCTAAACGCAAACATCTATTGCTACGTAGTTTTTAGACATTTTGCACTCATTTGCAAAATCTACATGAAATTGGACATAAATGTACTTTTTCTGGAGATATTACATTTTTTAGTGAAATTTGTTATAAAAAAAAAGTGAAATAATGTAAAATTAAGTTTTTTTTTCCCAAAGAAGAATTACATTTACTGACAAAATGTTATTGTTTGTAAAATACCTGATTCTGCTGAATGCATCAATAAAATATATGTATAGGCAGCCACGTATAGATGCCCTCGGTACAGGTGTCCAGGTATAGGTCCCAGCACTACAGGTAGCCAGAAATAGCTGCAGCCAGTATAGGTAGCAGGTATAGGTGCTCCCAGTATAGGTAGCCAGGTATAGGTGCCCCCAATATAGGTAGCAGGTATAGGTGCCCCCAGTATAGGTAGCCAGGTATAGGTGCCCCCAGTATAGGTAACCAGGTATAGGTGCCCCCAGTATAGGTAGCAGGTATAGGTGCCCCCAGTATAGGTAGCCAGGTATAGGTGCCCCAGTATAGGTAGCAGGTATAGGTCCCAGCACTACAGGTAGCCAGATATAGCTGCAGCCAGTATAGGTAGCCAGGTATAGGTGCCCCCAGTATAGGTAGCCCGGTATAGATGCCCCCAGTATAGGTTAGCCAGGTATAGGTGCCCCCAGTATAGGTAGCCAGGTATAGGTGCCCCCAGTATAGGTAGCCAGGTATAGGTGCCCCAGTATAGGTATCCAGGTATAGGTCCCAGCACTACAGGTAGCCAGATATAGCTGCAGCCAGTATAGGTAGCCAGGTATAGGTGCCCCCAGTATAGGTAGCAGGTGTAGGTGCCTCCAGTATAGGTAGCCAGTTATAGGTGCCCCCAGTATAGGTAGCAAGGTATAGGTGCCCCCAGTATAGGTAGCCAGTATAGTTGCCCCAGTATAGGTAGCCAGGTATAGGTGCCCCCAGTATAGGTAGCCAGGTATAGGTGCCCCCAGTACAGGTAGCCAGGTATAGGTGCCCCAGTATAGGTAGCAGGTATAGGTGCCCCCAGTATAGGTAGCAAGGTATAGGTGCCCCCAGTATAGGTAGCAGGTGTAGGTGCAGCCAGTATAGGTAGCAGGTACAGGTGCCCCAGTATAGGTAGCCAGGTATAGGTGCCCCCAGTATAGGTAGCCAGGTATAGGTGCCCCCAGTATAGGTAGCCAGGTATAGGTGCCCCCAGTATAGGTAGCCAGGTATAGGTGCCCCCAGTATAGGTAGCAGGTATAGGTGCCCCCAGTATAGGTAGCAGGTATAGGTGCCCCCAGTATAGGTAGCAAGGTATAGGTGCCCCCAGTATAGGTAGCAGGTGTAGGTGCAGCCAGTATAGGTAGCAGGTATAGATGCCCCCCAGTGTAGGTAGCAGGTATAGGTGCCCCAAGTATATGTAGCAGGTATAGGTGCCCCCAGTATAGGTAGCAGGTATAGGTTCAGCTAGTATAGGTAGCAGGTACAGGTGCCCCCAGTATAGGTAGCAGGTATAGGGTCCCCCAGTATAGGTAGCAGGTATAGATACTGCCAGTATAGGTAGCAGGTAAAGGTGCCCCAGTATAGGTAGTAGGTATAGGTGCACCAGTATAGAAAGCCAGGTATAGGTGCCCCCAGTATAGGTAGCCAGTTATAGGTGCCCACAGTATAGGTAGCCAGTTATAGGTGCCCACAGTATAGGTAGCAGGTATAGATGCCCCCAGTATAGGTAGCCAGGCATAGGTGCCCCAGTATAGGTAGCCAGGTATAGGTGCCCGCAGTATAGGTTAGCCAGGTATAGGTGCCCCCAGTATAGGTTAGCCAGGTATAGGTGCCCCCAGTATAGGTAGCCAGGTATAGGTGCCCCCAGTATAGGTAGCCAGGTATAGGTGCCCCCAGTATAGGTAGCCAGGTATAGGTGCCCGCAGCATAGGTAGCAGGTATAGGTGCCCGCAGTATAGGTAGCCAAGTATAGATGCCCCCAGTATAGGTAGCACAGTATAGATGCCCCCAGTATAGGTAGCAGGTATAGGTGCCCCCAGTATAGGTAGCAAGGTATAAATTCCCCCAGTATAGGTAGCAGGTATAGGTGCCCCAGTATAGGTAGCAGGTATAGGTGCCCCCAGTATAGGTAGCAGGTATAGATGCCCCCAGTATAGGTAGAAGGTATCGGCGCCCCCAGCCTAAGTAGCAGGTACAGGTGCCCCAGTATAGGTAGCCAGGTATAGGTGCCCCCAGTATAGGTAGCAGGTAAAGGTGCCCCAGTATAGGTAGCCAGTTATAGGTGCCCCCAGTATAGGTAGCAGGTATAGGTGCCCCAGCATAGGTAGCAGGTATAGGTGCCCCAGTATAGTTAGCAGGTATAGATGCCCCCAGTATAGGTAGCAGGTATAGGTGCCCCCAGTATAGGTAGCAGGTACAGGTGCCCCAGTATAGGTAGCAGGTACAGGTGCCCCAGTATAGGTAGCAGGTATAGGTGCCCCCAGTATAGGTAGCCAGTTATAGGTGCCCACAGTATAGGTAGCAGGTATAGATGCCCCAAGTATACGTAGCAGGTATAGGTGCCCCCAGCCTAGGTAGCAGGTACAGGTGCCCCAGTATAAGTAGCAGGTATAGGTGCCCCCAGTATAGGTAGCCAGTTATAGGTGCCCCAAGTATAGGTAGCAGGTAAAGGTGCCCCAGTATAGGTAGCAGGATTAGGTGCCCTCAGTATAGGTAGCCAGGTATAGATGCCCCCAGTATAGGTAGCAGGTATAGATGCTCCCAAGTTTAGGTAGCACAGTATAGATGCCCCCAGTATAGGTAGCCAAGTATAGATGCCCCCAGTATAGGTAGCAGGTATAGGTGCCCCAGTATAGGTAGCAGGTACAGGTGCCCCAGTATAGGTAGCAGGTACAGGTGCCCCAGTATAGGTAGCAGGTACAGTTGCCCCAGCATAGGCAGCAGGTATAGATGCCCCAGTATAGGTAGCAGGTATAGGTGAACCCAGTATAGGTTAGCCAGGTACAGGTGCCCCCAGTATAAGTAGCCAGTTATAGGTGCCCACAGTATAGGTAGCAGGTATAGATGCCCCAAGTATACGTAGCAGGTATAGGTGCCCCCAGCCTAGGTAGCAGGTACAGGTGCCCCAGTATAAGTAGCAGGTATAGGTGCCCCAAGTATAGGTAGCAGGTAAAGGTGCCCCAGTATAGGTAGCCAGGTATAGGTGCCCCCAGTATAGGTAGCCAGTTATAGGTGCCCACAGTATAGGTAGCCAGGTATAGGTGCTCCCAGTATAGGTAGCAGGTATAGATGCTCCCAAGTTTAGGTAGCACAGTATAGATGCCCCCAGTATAGGTAGCCAGGTATAGATGCCCCCAGTATAGGTAGCAGGTATAGGTGCCCCAGTATAGGTAGCAGGTACAGTTGCCCCAGTATAGGTAGCAGGTACAGGTGCCCCAGTATAGGTAGCAGGTATAGTTGCCCCAGCATAGGCAGCAGGTATAGATGCCCCAGTATAGGTAGCAGGTATAGGTGCCCCAGTATAGGTAGCCTGGTATAGGTGCCCCAGTATAGGTAGCCAGGTATAGGTGCCCGTATAGGTATAGGTGCCAGTATAGGTTAGCCAGGTACAGGTGCCCCCAGTATAGGTAGTCAGTTATAGGTGCCCACAGTATAGGTAGCAGGTATAGATGCCCCAAGTATACGTAGCAGGTATAGGTGCCCCCAGCCTAGGTAGCAGGTACAGGTGCCCCAGTATAAGTAGCAGGTATAGGTGCCCCAAGTATAGGTAGCAGGTAAAGGTGCCCCAGTATAGGTAGCCAGGTATAGGTGCCCCCAGTATAGGTAGCCAGTTATAGGTGCCCACAGTATAGGTAGCCAGGTATAGGTGCTCCCAGTATAGGTAGCAGGTATAGGTGCTCCCAAGTTTAGGTAGCACAGTATAGATGCCCCCAGTATAGGTAGCCAGGTATAGATGCCCCCAGTATAGGTAGCAGGTATAGGTGCCCCCAGTATAGGTAGCAGGTATAGGTGCCCCCAGTATAGGTAGCAGGTATAGGTGCCCCCAGTATAGGTAGCCAGGTATAGGTGCCCCCAGTATATGTAGCCAGGTATAGATGCCCCCACTATAGGTAGCAGGTATAGGTGCCCCCAGTATAGGTAGCAGGTGTAGGTGCAGCCAGTATAGGTAGCAGGTACAGGTGCCCCAGTATAGGTAGCCAGGTATAGGTGCCCCCAGTATAGGTAAGCCAGGTATAGATGCTCCTAAGTTTAGGTAGCACAGTATAGATGCCCCCAGTATAGGTAGCCAGGTATAGGTGCCCCCAGTATAGGTAGACAGGTATAGATGCCCCCAGTATAGGTAGCAGGTATAGGTGCCCCCAGTATAGATAGCAGGTATAGGTGCCCCCAGTATCGGTAGCAGGTATAGATGCCCCCAGTATAGGTAGCCAGGTACAGATGCCCCCAGTATAGGTAGCAGGTATAGGTGCCCCCAGTATAGGTAGCCAGTTATAGGTGCCCCCAGTATATGTAGCAGGTATAGGTGCCCCCAGTATAGGTAGCCAGGTATAGGTGCCCCCAGTATAGGTAGCCAGGTATAGATGCCCCCACTATAGGTAGCAGGTATAGGTACCCCCAGTATAGGTAGCAGGTATAGGTGCCCCCAGTATAGGTAGCCAGGTATAGGTGCCCCCAGTATAGGTAGCCAGGTATAGATGCCCCCAGTATAGGTAGCAGGTATAGGTGCCCCAGTATAGGTAGGAGGTATAGGTACCCCCAGTATAGGTAGCAGGTATAGATGCCCCCAGAATAGGTAGCAGGTATAGGTGCCCCCAGTATAGGTAGCCAGGTATAGGTGCCCCCAGTATAGGTAGCTAGGTATAGATGCCCCCACTATAGGTAGCAGGTATAGGTGCCCCCAGTATAGGTAGCAGGTAAAGGTGCCCCAGTATAGGTAGCAGGTATAGGTGCCCCCAGTATCGGTAGCAGGTATAGATGCCCCCAGTATAGGTAGCCAGGTACAGATGCCCCCAGTATAGGTAGCAGGTATAGGTGCCCCCAGTATAGGTAGCCAGTTATAGGTGCCCCCAGTATAGGTAGCAGGTATAGGTGCCCCCAGTATAGGTAGCCTGGTATAGGTGCCCCCAGTATAGTTAGCCAGGTATTGGTGCCCCCAGTATAGGTAGCCAGTTATAGGTGCCCCAGTATAGGTAGCAGGTATAGGTGCCCCCAGTATAGGTAGCTAGTTATAGGTGCCCTCAGTATAGGTAGCAGGTATAGGTGCCCCAGTATAGGTAGCCAGTTATAGGTGCCCCCAGTATAGGTAGCAGGTATAGGTGCCCCCAGTATAGGTAGCGGAGAAGTGAAGTGCAGCTGTTTAGAGGAGAGTGCAGGAAGATCTTATTGCCCTGCAATCACAGTGCCTGCCCTGTCATTCTAGCCCAGCACGCTGTCTGCAAAGTTACTGAGCTGTGCTTCTGAGCCAAAAGTTTCCCATGTGATCACTGTGCACAACTACGGAACAGACAGCCTATAATGAGCAGCACGTTATAGCCATTATGTGTGCTCTACACATATCTGGCAGTGGCACCCATGTCCCCTCTCTCCCATCTACCTGTCCCTGCAAGGCTGCCTCCCCTCCAACAGAGCGATCCATCTCTGCTCTGCTTCCAGGACCCCGCTGCCCGCTGAGAGGGGGGCGTGCCGCAACTGGCTCCACCCCCCCTGTGAACCGAATCATTCATTTTAATGATCCAGATGATTCGACTCACAAAAGAGATTCGGATCAAAGATCCGAATCGTTCATGATCCGGACAACACTAGCAGAGCGATCAGTCGTCCCACGTAATACAACTGAACCTATGAGCAGGCGCAAGTTAGGATGAAGTACATGGAGCGCTGGCTGCTAGATTGTAAAGCAAACATACTCATGCATTGGGTTCTTAGTAATGCTTTTGTGCTCACATATAAATGAAATATAATCACTATGTTGTATCCCACTTTTTGGTAGAGGCATATTTTAAACAGTATCTTTGCCAATGTACCTGACCTACACATTTTTCTTCTTCCTTTTTTACATTTCTTATACATATATTCTTTACATTTATTCACTTAAGCGTCTTCTTATCTTTCACCACTAGATGTCACTCTATGGCATGGGTCCATGCAGGGCTCGCTCATATTGCCATGTTGAGTTATGAATTTTTGTGTCATGTTTTTGTATATCTTTATTTATAATTGTTTATGTGCATAATTTTTTCCATATAATGTTCTTGATGTGTTTTTTTTTTTTTTAATGTTTTAACTTGAAATGTATTTTTTGCTTTATAATCTAGCAGCCAGCGCACCATGTACTTCATCCTAACTTGCGCCTGTTCATAGGTTCAGTTGTATTACGTGGGACGACTGATCGCTCTGCCTGTGCGACCAGCGTCATCACGTTCATGCGTGGCCACGCATGACCTCATTAGTTAGGGACCGAGCACACTAGAGCAGGCACGCGGTATTTCATATAAATAGGGCATCGTTTCGGTTATTGGTCACCTCTTGAGAAAGCGGGGAGCCACGATACGCGTGGAGGAGGGGCGACGTGGGCCTTCCCATACCAGTCCACTAGTTTACAGCAGGTAATTATGCGACTTTCATTACTCTCTACTGTTTAGCTGCACGCTGCGGAGCGCTGGTCTGTCTAGCTACTCGCTCATTGTTTATTCATTAGAGGTCTTCATTGGCAGCTGACAGTGTAACAGCCTAGAGCATTTGTGTATAGAGCTCAACCACGCTTTATATGGACCTTTATTGTGCAGTCATTTAGCTATTCATTTCTTGTTAGTGTACCTGTTGTTCATTTGTTATAATCATGTATGTATAACCTATCTGAGAGGTCACTCTATTATTGAGTGTGATATATTTTTGGGACCCCCCTGTTGCCACAGGAGTTTTAAGTGTTTTAAAAAAAAATTGATGACCCCAATAAAGTTATTGTTCTTATTGAACTGGTTGCTGTTTACTTCTATTCCTCCTGACAGAAGCTCTTTTCTTTATTATACAGTATGTATGTATCATAGTCTAGGGCCAATGTAGGGGGGAACCAATTAACTTATCTGTATGTTTTTGGGATGCGGGAGGAAACTGGAGTGCCCGGAGGAAAACCACGCAGACACGGGGAGAACATACAAACTCCTTGCAGATGTTGACCTGGCTGGGATTTGAACCTGGTACCCAGCGCTTCAAGGTGAGAGCGCTAACCACTACGCCACCGTGCTGCCGATGAGGCATTACACCATCCTAACCGGGATGTGGAATAGGCCCTGGGGAGCTGGGGGTGTGCAGTTGTAGTAGAGGAGTACTCAGCTGAGGACGAATGTGAAGAGGATGGAGGAGGAGAGCAGGAGGAGAGGAGGAGGTGGCAGCAGCAGTAGAGGAGTACTCAGCCGAGGACGAATGTGAAGAGGATGGAGGAGGAGAGGAGGAGGTGGCAGCAGGCCTGCATGCAATTCATGGCAGTGTCACCAACTCCACTGCAGAGCCACACATTCCATGCTTCCCAGCCATCAGCAGGCTTACCCAAAGTGCCATATAAGTGATATACCTGCCCTGACCGTGCTTTGCAGACCAGGTATCAGTGGTCATAGGGACACTTGCCCCAACCAGAGATGCAGTGACTTGGTTCTGCACATTACAGTACAGGTTGAGGATTGCCTTTTTTGAGAAAAAGTTTCTGCCGGGTACCTTCCACTGCGGTGTCCCAATTGCAAGGCCTCAGAGTCCACCAGCTTGTATGGTAACAGCTGGCGGGCTAACAGTTCCAACAAGGCCGCTGTCAGACGCCAGGCAAGGGGGTGACTCTGAGACATCGGTTTCTTACACTCACAAATGTCCTTCACAGAAACCTGACTGTGGTCAGACGAGCAGGAAATGGTCAAGGTGAGAGGCGGAGTGGAGGGTGTCAGCGAAGGGACAAGGGCAGCAGAGGGTGACGTGGCTGAAGAAGCTGGACCAGGAGGAAGGGGGCTTTGACTTTTGTGTGCTGCTTATCCTCGTGTTGCTCCCATTGTCGTTTGTGTTTGGAGCTCAGGTGCCTTATCAAAGCAGTTATACCTGGGTGGGTGTTGGCCGTGACCGGGCACGCTCGTGCACAGTTACGTGAATGGTAAAGTGAATGATTGTTGCTGTTAGCTAGCAACAATCATTCAATAAAGTTAGGGGGGGAAAGAAAGTTGTAAAAGTAAACAAAAAAAATTTAAAGTGACAGTCCCAATAAAATAAAAAGTATTTTTTTTTTAAATTCCCCATTAATTTTTAACCCATACTTAGCCTATTAACCCATTATTAACCCCTGCAATACCTTTGCCTGTTTAAAAACGTTCAATGACTGCTGCCAGTAGCGATCGGATGCAATCACTAGGGTGAAAGTTTCAGGCCCCAATGCTCTACAGATGTAACGCTCAGCCATTGCCTAGTGATGCATCTGTACAGCTCTATGCCCCCTGAACTGTCGCCCTAGCAAACGCATTTGATCGCCACAGACGCGTAGATTGGGGATAACGGTCCGCCACATGCTCAGCTAGAAGTAAAATGTGGCATGTGGGGTATCGTTTTAATCCGGAAGGACGAAATAATTTATTTGTAAATGTTTTATAACTGTGGGATGTGAGATGTGAAAATTAGGAAGGGTAAAAAATGATAAAACGTTTGTTTTCTTCATTTCCGCCTAATTTTTCCCCATAAATGGACTATAAAACAAAATAGTTTTGGGAGAAAAATATTACCCAAAGAAAGCCTAGATTGTACTGAAAAAAAACAAGAGGTGTATCACTAAGATGGCATAGATAATTAAAAAGTTACAGCTGTATCAAAACGACACAGCTAAAGTGTAAACAATGTCAGGAACTTTAAGGTGTAAAAACCGTGAAACGAGAACCAGTTAAAAACGCTCAAACTGACTTACATTAAAATCATGGTAAAATCGCAATCAAATCACTCAAAAGAGTGCTCATAGTGTGTCTGAGCCCTTATGCAGAGAAGGGGAGAAATGGTGAGGAGAGAAGAGCTGAAAAAGAGGGAAGAAGGTATTTGCCTCACCAGGATTGAACTTTTATTTAGCTTTCCTGTATGACAAGAAGACACAGCCAGCCAGCACTAGGGGAAGAGGGAAACAAAGGTGAATGAGGGAGGGCTGGTGCACACCAAGAACGATTTGAAAAGCGCTTGGCTAATGTTACCCTATGAGGGTGTTCCCACTGCAGAGTTGTGATTTTTTTCAAAATCACAAACACACTGCATGAAGCATTTTTTGGAGCAAGTAATTCAAAAATCGCTCTGAAAATCGCTTCAAAAAATCGCACTCACAAATTGCTAGCGATTGCTATTGCGATTTTGGTGTGCATTAGCCCAGTAAGAGGAGGAGTGGAGAGAGACTGAGAATAGCCTGAGATGGAGCAGAGAGCTTATCTGTATTGCAGTCCCACATCACACAGAGGCTACTTGCCTGTAATAGGACTCCTGTCCCTGCCAGTCTCTCACACAAGTCAGAAAGGGACTGTCAAAAACTTTTATATTTGTTTAACACCTTATCAGCACATGCAGTCACTATAACATAGGGGAGACCAGACAGATGTTTGCCCACAGACCCTCCAGGCAAGCTCTGCATCATGCTGTGTATATTTACCAGCTTGCCTACCCTCTAATTGCACTTGTATCAGCTAGCCTAGTGTTTCACATTGCCTTACAACAACAAACCTGAATACACCAGACACCAGACCAGCCCTAAATCAGTGAATGAAAGGTGTCCTGGGGGGAGATTGCCCCACTTCCCCCCTGTAATAGATATTTTCCCTGGTGCCTCCATGTCGGCATACTCTATGGGTTAGCTCCGCCCCTCTAACCCCTATAGGACCAATTAAAAGATTATATAAGAGAGGTCATAACCCTGCCAACGCATTCTCTTTTTTGTCATCAGACACTATAGGACCTATACTGTTTCTTCTTTCTGTTCTTATATTCTGTCTTTCTATCTTTGACAAACTTTTTTATAGGCATATTGTTTTATTTTAGCAAAGGACAGGTGCTTCTGTCCTACATATGGTTACTAAATGTGCCATGAATTCCTTGCTGCAAACTTTATTTCAGCAGCCGTGATACCTGTAAATCGGAGTATGGCTGAGAGGGTTCCAAGGTCGCTTGCCTCATTGCTTCGCCAGGCTGTAGGTTAGTGTTTGATTTATTTCTGCAGGATCCCGGTACATGGGGTTCTCTGATGGCGTCGGGAGCGGCATGACGCGAAGAGGCGGGTGGAAGTCTGCAGTACGCATGCACAGGCTTCTTGAGCGGGGTTCTGGGACTCCAGGGGAAGCCGCGGCCATATTTTGTGTTGGCAAATTTTGCCCAAAATAACGTCATGACGTTGAACGTTGTGGAGGCGGGCTATTTAAATGAGCCGGCCGCTTCTGTCAGTCTGTGCTGATTTTCCTGCATGCCAGACGTGCGGACACTATGTCTGAAGACATTGTAGCCTTGCTATTGGATTCTTTTGATTCTGGTGAGTGGCATTACATAGGAGGTTGCTTGGATTTATTGTTCATGTATATATGCAGTATTAGGTAGTATTAATTAGTTTATTACTATTTTTTCTTTGTAGTTGACAAGGATCTATTAGCTGGGGCTGAGACTGAGGCAGGCAATCAGGATGGTCCTTCTGGGTAAGGTGTTTGAAAAAAAAACAAACCCTTTTTGGCCCTTTGCCCATTATCATTCACTGAGCATATATATATATATATATATATATATATATTGTAACGATTGTGGAACTTTCCCCGTGATCAGCGCACAACGTGTGCGCTGACACGGCGGAAATCCTCCACAAGCGTATAATTTGCAGGAACCCAGCAAAAGGTGCTACGCACCCGTAGAGGGAAAATTCCTGTCGGCAGATGGCGCTGGGGAGTGCAGAGGAACCAATCCTCTGTACCTCCACAAATGCCAGACAGGAATTTGTACGAAGCGCAGAACGCAATCGCAAGAGAGGCGATTGCGAATGAGAACGAGCAAAGGGACAGATTGTATGTGTGTGCGCCAATCTAGTCGCCACCCCGTGACCGCGCACACACAACAGCAGATATGAAATAGGAACGCGATCGCGAGAGGTGCGATCGCCAGACGTGACACAAGGCAGATCAGAACAGAATACGAGGGTAGCAAAGGCACAGCAAATAATACAATGAGAATAACAAGGAAAATAACAAACGCTAGCTAACCGCGGACACCGCACTCATTCACAACAGTGCACGCGGTTATGCGCGGTCTCCACGTGATAAGCACAATAGAGACAAGCACGCCTAACTAACCATTAACAGACAAACATGAAACAGAGGACGCGTACGCTTGCTTAACGGTTACCTCACCGAGCCTCCAGCAAGCGTAGCAGACAAGACAGACACACGAAAACAGGGACAAGCGAGAGATAGGATCCCCAGCGCTAGCGAAAAGTGGCTAGCGCGATCCCAGGAGACAGAACAGAAGGATCCCCAGCGCTAGCGAAAAGTGGCTAGCGCGATCCCAGGAGACAGAGTTGCAGAACAGAAGGATCCCCAGCGCTAGCAAAAAGTAGCTAGCGCGATCCCAGGAGACAGAACAGAAGAGATAGCTGGTAGCAACCGCTGCACCAGCTATACTCCAAGAACAGAGATCAGAACCATTTCCTCTCGACCACCGTTGGGACAGGACAATGGCAACAGAACATACAAACAGATAATACAATCCTAACTGCACTAGGAAAAACCTGCCTAGCGCAGATTCAGGAATTACTCTAAGCTGAACTTCAAACAAAGAGCATGGCTGACACTCCCGGCAGGAGTGTTACACAGGACAAAATCCTTATGAACAGCGAAGCATTGTGGGAAAGACATAGTACTTATAGTACACGCCTCCAATGAATGTGGCCAGGCAATTTGCATGACAACGTATGCAAATTCCTCTGCAAGCACAAGCTGCAAAACTGACAGAAGCTCTTCTTTCCAGAGTCCTGCAGCATGCAAACCTACACAATGGTCAAAAGGCTGGCTGCCTGCACAGGCAGCTGAGCAAATCATCACAGTACCCCCCCTCCAGGGTCGAATTCCAGAC
Source organism: Hyperolius riggenbachi (assembly GCF_040937935.1). NCBI lineage: Eukaryota > Metazoa > Chordata > Amphibia > Anura > Hyperoliidae > Hyperolius > Hyperolius riggenbachi. Next base: position 292,505,507 of record NC_090655.1, on the reverse strand, counting down.
GACCCTCAAAACTGCTATTAGCAACAGACTCAAACTGAAGACTCATGAAGGTCGGGGCAGCCCGACAAGGTCCAATTCCAGAGTCAGTCCACCCGAAACCGACTTCATCGGAAACAGAAGCCACCGAAACATGCCCATCAGTACTACCAGTCTCAGTATAACACCCATCAGGACTGTGAACGCCAGAGAAGAAGCCATCGACACCCTCCAGACAATACCCACCACCTTCCACGGAGCGTCCGAAAATACCAAACCTGCCACAATACCTGTTCGAAGTGTCCCTTACAACACAAAAGCCACCGTTGATCTTATCCAGGGGACCAAGCAAAATTTCTCCCGGAATCTCCCAGAACCTTTTGAAGCTCCACAGAGATCCCAAGAGGGTAGAACAATCACCAGGCTCACATGGAGAATTACCAAGAACCCCCATGGAACCAATGACAATTCCGGATTCAGAATTACGAGGACACCCATCAAGATCAAGACTTTCAGGGACCACTTCTGGGCATGCAAGCAGGCAGGCTAAATCAGAGCATGTCTCCACCGAGGAAGCATCTGAGTACGCTGGTAACCGAGGCACACTTGGGCTTTCTGGGTCACAGAGCACATTGGGGTACACCAGCACAGGAGAAACCTCAGGACATGTTGGGGAACTGCCAACCTCAGAGTCCGACACGAGGAAACCAAAACCAGGACCGGGCAGAGAATCATCACGAGCAATGGTCTCAAGCACTGGACTTTCAAAAGAAGACTCGGATTCAAATTCGGAAATTTCTGTGACTGCAATATCATCATTGACTACATATGAGTGAAGCTCCATCAGAGCTGAAAAGGTAGCCAGCAAGGCAGCAATGCCTACGGAAGAGGGCAACACCTCAGAAGGACTTGGGGGGCAGGAGACATCTCCAACAAGTTCTGCACCCTTTGGGAGGAACTCGGAGACCTCCAGAACATCATTTTTCAAGTTTTCTAAGAAGGATTCTGAACTATCCATGTTACAGGGCAAAACTGGAACTTTATTTTGTGGACAGGGCAGATGTCCCAGGAATGGTTCCACCATAACCTGAGACTGGATCTCATCATCATAAGGGGAATGTACAGGTATATTTACTGGAACACACACTGACTCCCTAACTTCATTCTCACTGTACCCAGAATTCTGTGTGACAGTCAAACTAGCTTGTAACTCCAAAACTGCAGAAAAGCAGGTAAAAATAGCAGCAATACCTAAACGAGCCTCTAGGGGCAGGGCAGGAGATATTGTACAAGGCAATATTGACTCATCCAGAGTACAGGGTGGAGAGTCAGAACTTCCCTCAGAGCAAGAAAGGGGCTCACAAATGTCAGTGTGAAAGGAAAACATGTTTTTATTCATGGTACAGGGCAGGTTCAGAGAAAGCGTCTCTGAATAAGGCAAAGAGGGTTCAGCATCAGATTCGCAAAACCGAAGCGCTGTCTCACTCTTAGATTCGGCTAACAATGTCGAATCCGAGGAATCAGAACGCAAAACCTGCGAATCAAAATTCACTTTAGGTTGTGAAACTGACGCTTCTATAGTGCAAACCTCCACGATCTGCGGAGCAGACTGCAAGGCATCTAGGACCGAAACGCTGGAGCAACTGTCCCCAGGCAACGGGCCCTTACAGGTGTGAACAGGGTGAGACAGAGACTCATCTGCAGAAGAAATAGTGACATCAACAGGACAAACTTTATTAGGCATATTAAATTTACTTTTGACGCTGCATAGTCGAGAACTCTTCCCCATAGCAGGGTCACAGACGGAAGATCTCAAAGATCTGTTACTAAATGACAAAGGATCCCACACATCCTTGAGGAAACCGGCAGACTCATGCCGATCACAATCTGCAGGAACATCCGAGAAACAGGCATCAGATCGCACAGATTCAAACTGCACACTGTCAGGAGAGAATCCTTCAGGATTCGCACAGGAACCAACCACAGCGGCACACTCATTCATTTCAGATTGCACAAAGTCAAGACTCTCATGCTTTACCCCAGAAAATCAGGAACAATCATCCAACAACGATGTCTCTTTATTGGAATCAATTGGTTGGTGTGTGTGCAACTCATCCAAAATCGTTTGCCATACATAGATCACCAGATCCACATCATCCTTGTCACATTCATCAGAATCAATCAGAAGGTACATAGAATCGAGACAAGCATTCAAGACATCTTCGCTTTTTGCGATGTAAAAATCGCAAAAGGCTTTCCAATCAAAATCGAATTCTTCCAGCAAGGCCCCAATATCCCAGGAAGCAAATGGGGGTTCAAACAGGCCAGTATCCAGATAATCTCCATAGGGGTGGAGTTCAGGAACAAGAACAGATTTTTTAACTGCTTTAATGTAGTGTGCGATCCTACCTATAGCAGGATCCACATAAGCTTTGGATTGGAGCAAAAAACCTGGAAACTGATCAGCAGATGCATTATAAACATCATTATCATACTGCATGGTTTTGCCCATTTCAGACTTGACAGAAATAACCTCTTTATTTGTGGTTGCTAGGGGCAACGGATCTTTCCGCTGGGAAGCCTTCCTAGATCTTTTACGTTTAGACTTAGAGGCTTTGGATGGCTGCTTTGTGGATGAAAGAGTAGATGGAACAGCTGATTGAGCTGCTGACAACAACTCGTTAAGGGGGTATGGTAATTGAGGTAATCTCAGCCAATTGTGAATTAAAAAGGCCAAGAATTCCAGGGGTCTTTGACTCAGGGTGGTATGATCTAACACATCATAACCCCACATTGACATTTCGCCCCCCAACAGAATGTAGACTATTTGGGGGGCCCAGGTAGACACTGGGGTGCATTGGAATTCAGGGTTCGCTAACAGTTTCGTACACTCAGACAAAAATTCGTCTGCTGATTCAGGTTCATGTTTTTTAAATCTCTTAAAGGTACAAGAGCCATATTCGACAAAATCGTACAAATCGGAAATTCCGTCTACACTGGGGTTTTGGGTTGGGCTGTTCATACTGTAACGATTGTGGAACTTTCTCCGTGATCAGTGCACAACGCGTGCGCTGATACGGCGGAAATCCTCCACAAGCGTATATTTGCAGGCACCCAGCAAAAGGTGCTACGCACCTGTAGAGGGAAATTCCTGTCGGCAGATGGCGCTGGGGAGTGCAGAGGAACCAATCCTCTGTACCTCCACAAGTGTCAGACAGGAATTGTACGAAGCGCAGAACGCAATCGCAAGAGAGGCGATTGCGAATCAGCACGAGCAAAGGGACAGGTTGTATGTGTGTGCGCCAATCTAGTCGCCACCCCGTGACCGCGCACACACAACAGCAGATATGAAATAGGAACGCGATCGCGAGAGGTGCGATCGCCAGACGTGACACAAGGCAGATCAGAACAGAATACGAGGGTAGCAAAGGCACAGCAAATAATACAATGAGAATAACAAGGAAAATAACAAACGCTAGCTAACCGCGGACACCGCACTCATTCGCAACAGTGCACGTGGTTATGCGTGGTCTCCGCGTGATAAGCACAATAGAGACAAGCACGCCTAACTAATCATTGACAGACAAACATGAAACAGAGGACGCGTACGCTTGCTTAACGGTTACCTCACCGAGCCTCCAGCAAGCGTAGCAGACAAGACAGACACACGAAAACAGGGACAAGCGAGAGATAGGATCCCCAGCGCTAGCAAAAAGTGGCTAGCGCGATCCCAGGAGACAGAACCGAAGGATCCCCAGCGCTAGCGAAAAGTGGCTAGCGCGATCCCAGGAGACAGAACAGAAGGATCCCCAGCGCTAGCGAAAAGTGGCTAGCGCGATCCCAGGAGACAGAACAGAAGAGATAGCTGGTAGCAACCGCTGCACCAGCTATACTCCAAGAACAGAGATCAGAACCATTTCCTCTCGACCACCGTTGGGACAGGACAATGGCAACAGAACATACAAACAGATAATACAATCCTAACTGCACTAGGAAAAACCTGCCTAGCGCAGATTCAGGAATTACTCTAAGCTGAACTTCAAACAAAGAGCATGGCTGACACTCCCGGCAGGAGTGTTACACAGGACAAAATCCTTATGAACAGCGATGCATTGTGGGAAAGACATAGTACTTATAGTACACGCCTCCAATGAATGTGGCCAGGCAATTTGCATGACAACGTATGCAAATTCCTCTGCAAGCACAAGCTGCAAAACTGACAGAAGCTCTTCTTTCCAGAGTCCTGCAGCATGCAAACCTACACAATGGTCAAAAGGCTGGCTGCCTGCACAGGCAGCTGAGCAAATCATCACATATATATAATCTTTCAGCTCAAGTGAAATCAAGCAGACGGAGAGAGGATCTAACAGACCTCATTCCCATTCCCCATCAAAAACTAGAGTGGGAGCATCTGACAATCGTCATTCAAGCTCCAGGCTCAGTTCATCATCTTCTAGTCGAAGACATTCACCAAGTTCCCACCATAGCCATTCTTCTAGATATTCGAGATCTAGATCAAGATCTCCAAAATTGGTTGAAAATTATTGGAAATTAATTGAACCACTTTTTGCACGGAAATCCTGGGGAAATAGAACGCCAGGGTGGCTATGGAGGCTTTAGACTTGAAAGACCCCCCAGAGGAACAGACTCGAAACAAAGAATACTATTCACATTTAGCAAGGAAATCCTGCTCTTTTCCTCTTATGAGAGAAATAAAAAATATCGTCCTGGAGGAATGGGAGAAGGTGGAAAATAAAACTTCATTATACAATAAGTTTTCAAAATTATACCCTCTTAGGGAGGAAGAAGCGCCTTCTCTAAATTCAGCAAAAATTATTATCCAGTGAACAGGTTAATTACTGATGCATTTAACCCTGATGGGGGAGCAATTGAATACCAAATCCAATATACAACAACTACGGAAACCAATTACTCACAATACATATCAAAAACATAATAACCCCCATATAACAACCCCCTCCCCCCTAAAAACAATGCCTCGGTGGAGTTGGAGCGCTCCTCATTCACACACCCACACACATACAATCAATCTTGGCCAATAGTTATATTTGCAAGTTGGATAGAATCACGGGTAATTCAACAGATCTTGATAGACACAGGCTCTCACACTGATGTCCATTAATTGATTCTGTGGCCCTGAACTGCCACTGTATCTAAGTCTCTTTAGCTGATACTGCAAGCCTTCATAAACAAGTACCATTCATAGCTGTTCTGCTGACAGCCAAATTCCCAGGGTATCTTGCATGCAAATATTCCATTAGGACACAGTCCGTTTTGTTATTTCATCCAACGCTGCACAGCAGCACTCACCACCTCCTTGTGTATCTCACACTGTCGCATCCGAGCACTGTCATCCGAGACTTGTATCCGCGGCGTCCCACGATTTACACTGTCAGTACTTGCTGTGCTGTATTACGCGTGTGGCGAGTCTTTTCTGGCCGGCAAGATTGCAACTTTCCATGTGGGGTGGAGGGACGCCAAACGTCACGCACTTTCCTGCTCCAGCGGCATGTAGCCACGCCTGCATACGCGTTACGCCCACTCACATCACGTGGGCTTCCTCAGTGCAATCGCTGTGGACCTAGCTTAGGGGGCATCGTATTGCCTTTTTATCTTCATAAACACCTCCCCTCTGCTACGGAGAGGCACTCTGACCAGTAAACTGTCCATCAATCACTTTCCGTCTAAGATCAGAAGGAAAATCTTTATATTATTTAATTCATGTATTTCTTTGTGCACAATCTATTCCTCACTTGTTAAACTATGTGTGACAAAAGACTTCTTGCCTGTAAGGAGTTCCACATAGATGAAGGAAACAGGAAAACAAGTAGTATCTTAGTGTATTCTTAGTGCACTGTGAATCCACCAATAAATCGGCAGAATCTCCACACACATGCAATCTCTCATACACCTACAAAACTCTACAACTATTCTACTTAGTTATTGATCGAGATCCATAGGAGAATCAAACGAACAGGGATATCAACTATTGTTCCATTCATTTGGATATTACACCAAATTCATATTAAGATGTCTACAGATGGCTCCACCCGTGCCCAATCTCAATATTAACATTGGTGCCCACCTATGGAAACCACCCTTAACCCTTCTCACAATATCTCCAAAAATTGATCTCTAAACATACAATTTATTCCAATGGTTATTACATAATTGGAATTTTATTTTGTACTACTAATCTCACGTTCCCTTTATTACAACCATGTGCCAATACGGTTTCAAACCAGGCAAGACTGATTTTTACATCAAAAATATTTATGTATGTCTATCTTTATCTCAATCTGGCAGAAAGACTGCCAAATTAAAGTCTGTATTCAAACCTCCTGGATATAGAGTCCCCAAGGTGTATATCCACCTGCTCTCTACTTGGTATAATAACCTATCATAGTCTCCTCCCCTTACACTCTGCTTGGGTTTGATAATGCCTTTGAATTTTAAAAGATTCGAGTCACTATTATGGAACACTGCAAAGTGTGTCCCTAGGGGACTATCCTCTTCAGCATCTTTTATATTGGCTGCATGCTCACCTATTCGTTTTTTAAGGGGTCTTTCAGTCTTGCCGATGTATTTCAAACCGCATGGGCACGTTATCATGTACACTACCCCTACTGTATTACAGTTAATCAGGGTTCGTATGTCATAATGTCTATCCTCTAATGCATTTTCAAAGGTTTTAGTCTTATCAACCAATTTACAATAGATACACCTACCGCACGGGTACATTCCTACGGGTTTAGGACCTAAAAAACCTCTCCCTTGCAATTCTGTCACCTGTGGTCTCGAATAGTCTTCAGTCTTGACCAATGCATCCTTTAAATTGGTTGCCTGTTTTGCTGTCATAGCTGGATATGGGCCTACAATTTTAGCCAAAATGGGGTCCCTTCCTAGTACATACCAGTGTTTATTTAGTATTTCCCTTAATTGAGGCCAGTGAGAACCATACCTTGTTATCAATCTAACTGTTTCATCCCCCTCATTTTTTCTCTTTTTCTTTAATGAGGTTTGTCTATCTAATTCCATCGCTCTATTTTTAGCCTTTTCTAACACCTCTTCAGGGTATCCCCGTTTTCTAAATCAATTATTCATTTTTTCTACTTCCTCCTCAAATTCATCCTCTCTAGAACAGTTCCGTCTTAATCTAACCATCAGTCCATATGGTATTCCCCACTTCTGAGCTGCTGGATGGAAACTGTTCCCGTGCAGGTAGGTGTTCCCAGCTGTTTCCTTTCTGTAAATATTCGTTTCTAACCTATCAATTCCCTTCCTGATCTTGAGATCAAGGAAGGTGATAGATTCTTTATCAATAGTATATGTCACTTTTAGATTCCGTGCATTTTTGTTTAAATCCTCCAAAAAAATTCAACAAAGTGTCCTCAGTACCTCTCCAGACAAGGAGGACGTCATCCACATATCTAAGCCACAGGGCGGCATGCTCACCAAAATCATCCCTCACATATACCTCCTGGCGCTCCCAGGCTCCCAAATGCAAGCATGCATACGCCGGTGCGCACGCGGCCCCCATTGACGTCCCCCTTGTCTGTCTGTACAACACTCCATCCGCGAGGAAACAATTGTGTGTTAGCACCAACTCAAGTAGTCCTACCATTTGAAGTCCCCCCTTCTTGCTTAAGAAAGTATCTAATTGCTTCCACTCCTACATCATGGGCAATGGAAGTGTATAGAGACTCGATGTCTATGCCAACAAGATAATCATTCTCCCGAACTTCAAAATCCTCCAACATAATTAATAAATGGCGTGTGTCTTTAATAAACGACAGTAATCGCCCCGCTATTCTTTTTATGTTCTCATCAATGAATCTCCCAATTTTTTCTAATGGGCCCTCGATGGCTGATACAATGGGGCGTCCCGGCGGTACATCCCGATTTTTGTGTATCTTTGGGATCAGATACAAACATGGTATCCTATATGATTTTGTTTTCATATAACCATATTCGCCAGCTGTTATTAGTTCATTTGCCAAAGCTTCATCTAAAATCATATCCCTCTTTTTTATAATTTCGGGAAAAGGATTATCTCTTAATTTGACATAGGTATCTCCAAATTGTAATTGTCTTTTCATCTCAGCAAAATATGCTTCTTTGCTCCACAACACAATGTTTCCTCCTTTGTCACTACCTCTGATTACTACATCGTCCCTGTTTTTCAATTCATCAAGAGCGCCTCTTTCCTTCTCAGTTAAATGATCTTTCTTTTTTCCCCACTTGATTTTCTCTAAGTCTTTTGAGACTAATTCCGAGAAGACCTGTACATTTCTGTCTGATGAGACGGATGGCATAAATTTGGATCTCTTTTTAAGATTTGTAGGTACAATTGCATAATCTTCATACTCACCCAAATTCACCGTTGCACCTTCATCCATCAATAACTCTAAATCTCTGGTAACCTCCCTCTCTTTTAATGGGACTATTTTAACTTCCTCACTATCAGACAAATCCAAGTGGGGCCTTTCGATAGATTGTTTAGAAAACATCTTTTTCAACAGGACCTTACGTAAAAACAGTTGTATGCCACGGTATGTATCAAAGGGGTCCCCTCCACACACAGAGGAGAAAGACAACCCCTTGTTTAACACCGAGACATGTTCAGGTCTTAGGACAAAATTAGTTAAGTTTACAATGTTATTTTTCTCTTCCTCACCATCACTTAATTCCTTATTTGAAATTATACCTTCCCTCCCCTGGGAGGTTGTACCCTCCTCTTGAGGATTGACTGTATTTCCTGCTTCCCCCTCTTCTTTTTTGTCTAAAGTCTCCGTCCAGTCTTTCCAAGTCTCTGTGGCTCCCAGCACTACCTTCTGTGGAACAATGGTTTCTGGTTCTGAGGGCTGTGCTGTCTCCGGCTCAAAACATCTGGACAAGGCATCCGCCTTAATGTTTTTACTACCCGGAGTGTACGTAATTACAAATCTAAATCTCGAGAAAAACAGTGACCACCGAGCCTGACGGGGACTCAATCTCTTAGCCCCCTCAATGTATTCCAAATTTTTGTGATCAGTGTAGACTGTAATCGTATGTTCTGCTCCTTCTAGCCAATGACGCCATTCTTCAAAAGCCAACTTAATGGCTAGGAGCTCCCTGTTGCCTATATCGTAGTTTTTCTCTGCTGGTGAAAACCTCCGAGAGAAATAGGCACATGGGTGTAATCTTCCCTGCAGCCCAGAGCGTTGAGACAGCACAGCCCCTACCCCGACTTCAAAGGCATCAACCTCTACAATAAATGGATAAGAGGTGTCTACGTGTCTCAATATGGGTGCAGAGCAAAACAGTTCTTTCAAAGTGGAGAAAGCGGCCAGAGCTTCGGGGGACCAGTGGTTGGTATCTGCCCCTTTTTTAGTGAGACTGGTGAGGGGTGCTATGACTGTGGAGTACACCTTTATGAACCTTCTATAGTTATTCGCAACCTCTAAAAATCTCTGAAGAGATTTGAGTCCTACTGGCTGGGGCCATTCCAGGACAGCAGAGACTTTGGCGGGATCCATAGAAAGGCCCGAGGTGGAAATTATGTATCCCAGAAAAGCGACAGATGTCACCTCAAAAATGCATTTCTCCAATTTAGCATAAAGCCCGTTTTGTCTAAACTTGTGCAGCACGAATTTGACATGAGCCCTGTGCTCAGAGAGGTTGTCTGAGAAGATCAGTATATCATCCAGGTATATTAGGACAAATTTACCCAACACCTCCCTGAAAACTTCATTAATGAGTTCCTGGAAGACGGCCGGGGCGTTACACAACCCGAAGGGCATCCCCAGGTACACGTAATGCCCGTCGGGTGTGTTAAAGGCCGTCTTCCATTCATCACCCTCTCTGATCCGCACCAGGTTGTATGCACCCCGCAAATCTAATTTCGAAAAAATCTTAGCATTGGTGACCTGAGTGAATAAATCGTCTATCAAAGGCAATGGATAGCGATTTTTTACTGTGATTTTATTCAGTCCCCAGTAATCAATGCATGGCCGAAGGCCTCCGTCTTTTTTCTTTACAAAAAAGCAACCGGGAAGGGCGAATGAAACCCTTAGCTAAGTTTTCACGGATGTACTCTCGCATGGCCACTTTTTCTGGTCCAGACAAATTGTAGAGATGACCTCTAGGGGGCATACAACTCAATCAGAGATCAATGAGGCAATCGAAAGGGCGATGTGGAGGTAGTTTATCGGCAGACCTGGGGCAAAATACGTCCGAAAACTCAGCATATTGTTCCGGAACTCCCTCCATATGAATCCTGGTCTGGCCTAAGGTTACCCTCACTAAACAATGACGAAAACAATGGGCTGACCAGCTCGTTAGCTGACCAGTGGCCCAATTTATCTGAGGGGAGTGAAGGTGTAACCACGGCATGCCAAGGATGACTGTGGAGGTTGTCATGCGCAACACAAAAAACTGCAACTTCTCTCTATGCAGCACCCCTATAGTGACTCCCACCTCTGGTGTCTGAGACAGCGGATGATTACTTTGCAGGGGGGAATCATCCACTGCCGTAACCTGGAGGGGTGGTTTTACCGGGGTGAGTGGAATACCCAATTTCTTTGCAAATTCGTAATCCATAAAATTAGCCGCTGAGCCTGAATCAATGAAGGCCTCAGAGACTTCAGATTTATCATCCCATGTAATCATACAAGGAAGAAGTAATCGCTTATCCTCTACCTGAGACAATTCTGACCGACCAATCTGCATTGGTTCAGGTGGAGGCAAAACTGGAGGAGGTGGAGTTACAGGGGGTGCAGCGTGGGACACTACTCTCACATGGTTTTTTTCCCCGAGTCTGTCTCTGGTAGCGTAGCCGGCGATCTATCCTGATGGCCGATAAAATGGCCTCATTAATGGATCTAGGCTCAGGCTGACTTAACATAAGATCGGAGATCTCATCTGACAACCCCGATAAGAAACAATCTAAAAGGGCAAAGGTGTCCCACCTGGCTGATACTGACCACCTCCTAAATTCAGCAGCATACTGTTCAACCGGACTCTTGCCTTGACGTAACAATTTGAGCTTCCGCTCAGAAGTCGAGGCAATGTCTGGATCATCGTAAATTATAGCCATGGCTCTAAAAAATTCCTCCACAGAGGTTAGAGCCAAGTCTCCGTCGGGCAGACTGTACGCCCAGGTCTGAGAATCACCTGATAACAAAGTTTTAATAAATGTAACCTTTTGGGCCATAGTCCCCGAAGAATTAGGTCTCAACTCAAAGTATGACAACACTCTACTCCTAAAATTTCGAAAGTCAGATCTGTGACCAGAAAATTTTTCTGGTACAGGCATACGGATATCCGTAACTAGAGGAGATCGCACTGAGTTCATAGCTGATTGAAGTTCCTGAATAGCCCCAAATGTCTGACATGTCTGGGTCTGTTGGTTCAAAACTTCTGCGGAAAGTTGGTTTACCGCGGTGGTCAGGACTTCAACATGGCTATATAGTGCGTCCATTTGAGTTGGGTCTGGCGTTCTGTAACGATCGGTGTAACACAGAGAGGGTCTGATTACCGGTGATCTGCAGTATCACCGAGAATGCAGAATATACCCGATTATAGATTATCTGCAGTATCACCGATAATCAGATATATCTCTAACCTCTAGACACCTGAGTGATGAGAGTGTTATAAACTGTTCTTATCACCTTGCTTCGACGCCATCGTCTCACAGACTGTGAGATCACTTGACTCTCCACACAGCAAACAGGAAATAGACTTTCTCAGGCTTCTCCAATGTTTCCGTTATTTATTCAAGTCACAGAAAGACAGATAGATACAGTCATCATATCCTAGCTATGCAAATCTTCATGTTGCGTTACAAGCTCATGATTAGACTCCCTACCGAAGTCTATCAGGTACCTTCTTCCTACCTACGTTACACTAAACTACCTATGTACATAGCATACATTATATCAGCTTACATAAAGGAATAACATGCTTAGAGGTCCAAGTCGGCCTTGCGAGCTAGTGCAGAAGGAAGAAGCAGAAGTGAGTTCCCCATCGCTCGCTCCAGATTTAATACCGACTAGGAAAGAGTTAAATATGACATCATCTTCGCCACCCCCTATATCAGTCTATTGGTGGACCCACTCATGGTGTCATCATACCCGCCTACTCGATTAATAATCAATGAGACATTTGACATACATGCAGGAATGTGAATATTTACAAAACATGGCTGATGTTTATTGTTCCATGTCCAGGTCAGGGAGACCTGCGGCCTTGTTCAGAACAGCTTCTTGGTATGTTCTAGTTCTGCTGACAGAACTGCAGATTTTCTCTCTTCAGAGAAAATCCCCTTAAAGGGCAGGTCTGCTCATCAAGCCTTTTTGACTAACTCAGTCCAAATAACTGAGGCCTACTTAAATTATAACAATCCCCCCTAAACCGGCTTGACCCACAGATCCCAGCGTCTGAACCTCCCAGTACCTGGTTTCTTTCGTTTATGTTTCACTTTTCGATGTTCGTGCTCACACAACTTCTCTGCTCTCGGTGGTTACCCCTGGAAGAGAGAGAGCAAGACCTCTTGGTCTTCCTGTAACCAGGCTCTCTGGGGAAGCCCTACTTCTAAATCCCTCAATACCACATGCTCAGCATTTGCGTCACTTGCGTATCACTCACAAACTTGCATGACCACAGAAAAGTGAAACTCGTTTGGTTGTTACAAAACGGAGCAGTGCCAGGTGCCTTCTAAAAGAGCGCCTTTATACAATCAACTCCATCACAGGTACTACTAAACCTATACCCGTAACCCTGTATATCCCTTAATTTAAACTATTGGTTCCGGAGATTGTTTATGAGGCACCAATCTCTGGACCAGGTTAATTTATGTTACGTAATTTTAACCCGCAACCTCACCTGGATAACGATGCCTAAAGTTGTCATCCCCATCCAGACGACCAGTGGGTGTAGAAAGAACTTTGGAACTGCAGAGGCCCCGTCCGAGTGTCCCTGGAACATCACCGGAACCTTTGTCCACCAGGGCAGACTGGAACTCACCTGCTCATTTTTGTGTTCTACCTCGTGAAGATCACCTGTATCATGGTGAAATCTTACCTCTAACTTAGTGTACTGTTTGTTTAACCTTTGTAACAACATGTGGCCGTCTTGGATCAAACCCTGTTCCCCTTCGTCCCATGTCGTGTTCTCTTTCAGGACGGGAACTACCCGTGAAACTTTGACCTTTAGAGTTCTCTTAACAATCTGAGAAACAACGTCATCCAACCTGGATGACAGGATCCATATGGGATCTCCACTCACACAATATGTTCCCCTTGGAAACTCCCCCTTATCGGAACAATTATGAGAATATACCTTGAATGTATCACTAGACCTTATGTTAAAAAACCAAACCTTTCCTTCAGCCACCGGAACTATCGGTTGGGCTTCAGGGTGGATCTTTTGAATGGTAGCCTCGCATTCTGCGTTATTGAGCCTGCAGGCTTCTTCCCTAAATTTGACTTGCCCCGGCCAACACAGGTACTTCTGCAAGAATTGCCCGCATGAGGACAACTCTACTTGTTTCACCTCCCTGTCTAGCACCAAAAAAGGTTGACCTCTCAAGTCCTGGTGTAAGACACGGGTTGAGGTGGGAACTAAGGAAGTAGCGGTGCCTAAAGGAATGTTGCACCGTTTCCATTTGTTCACCCAAACATCTCGGAGCTGCCATGCAAAAGATCCTTCTCCAGAAAAATTAATATACCTCCCCTTGTCCAATCTCTCGCTGACAAAATATGTCCCCAGCTGTCCTGATTGGACCTCTTCCCCCCTTACGTCCTGAGGCACAATATGTACCTGAGGTCGGGAAGACTGTACTCTCTGCAATCTTTCAATTAAGAGTACCTCTTCACTTACCCAACTATCATGAGGATAAGCTGCTGCATATGGACTGTGTAATATCGTCCCCTGTTGTGACCCGTGTGGTGTGAATGGGGTTCCCTGTGTGGGCTTTCCCTCCCCCGGGACCGCTCTCCCCACCCTCTTTGTCACCTGGAAATGTGGCTTGATCTCTATTTTTACTTCTTGTTTCGAGAACCACCCACCCTCGGCTTTCCAGCCTTTACGTGTGTAAAGTTGTTTCAGAGGCACTCTCTGTTGGTAGCTCCAGAGTGTGATGTGGTCCCCTGCGTCTCTCCGGCAGGAGAATTGACGCCTCCTGCTCGTTCCTCTCCAATCTGGAACCATCTCACTCTGCATAACCAAGACAAGGTACCCCTGAATCACACACTCCACCTTTTGCATGTACCCATTGTACTGCAATGTCCCTTTTAACAAACCTTTGGATCGGTGCATCGATTCTGGGAGTGTGGCATTCAATAGCAGATTTACACTGCCCTTAAATTCCCACTGCCCGCACACCTGACCCTTCAGAGCTTTCACCCACATTGTGCCATGAAATTTGTTTTCTCCTGGCACAAGTGCTCCTTTCCTCCGTCCCTGCATGGTCCATCTGTGCCAAGTGGAGGGAGGTGTGAAAGGATCAGTACCTTTGTCACCCAACATTAACATGCTTGGGCCTTGCATTCTCATTAACCCCTTATTATACATGAGAATGTCCTCTCTTCGTTCTCCTAGGACGGAATGGCAACCTAGGATCACCATCAGCACGGTACTCCTCATTATAAAAGCACCACCTTGGGAAAGAAAAACATTAGCAATTTGCACTATGCTTTGCTCAGACAGTTTTTTTAAACGTTTTCCGATCTCAGGAATCTCGTGTTTTAGTCTCTTTCCAATTTCAGGAATCTCGTGTTTTAGTCTCTTTCCAATCTCAGGAATCTCGTGTTTTAGTCTCTTTCCAATCTCAGGAATCTCGCTGTTCTCCAAGCTTAGATTGGCATCTGGAACCTTTCGCGTATCCGACTGACATCTCCAGCTTTGCTGCCAGCACGGCATCTGTCTCAAATCCATATTGCCAAACACCTGAAATCGAAATACAAACAAATCAATTCTTATTAATGATTTGGGATTCGCCCTGCGGCTTGTACTCTTTACACTTTAAATTGATCAATATATATCGTAATTGATCTCGTTGCTTTATGGTTCTCATGAACTCTGTTTACTCTTATTGGTAGATTGGAGTTAAACTTCACCCCCCTACCTCAGTACTATCCTCAGTACTTACCTGTTTAAAATATGCTCCCGCGGACTTCACCTATGGAAGCTCGCTTCACCTTTGGAAGCTCTCACCCCATTGCAGCTCACTCCACATCCCCCCTTATCTGTCCATGCGCGGCCGTCGCATGCACAGATTACGGATGCCACACCTGATGCTGCTTTGCAGGTGAGCCTGCAATGCTCTTACTCATTATCGCATTTACTTGTCTAGAACTTCATCGCGATACCAGCTCTGCTAGAAGTTCTGTGTGTTGTACCCTCTGATCAATGTTTGCCGTGCCACCACCTAAACTACCAAAAAAACTGGCTGCCTCCCTGTAGGAAGGAGCACTTTGCACTTAAACTACACAGGGTGCAGGGCTAAGCATACCAGCGTCACATGCCTGTATGCAGATCCCTGAATGCCCACTTGGTAGGTAGCCACATGGCAAACACCGTACTGATACACTGTCACTCTGTAAACGGCAATTCTATCATCTGTATAATTGCCCCATGAACTGCTGTCAGTCCTTGTTCTTTGTGCTACAATTGATAGGAGCTGGAAAAAACATATTTGACCAATCAGTGGACGAAAAAAAAAACGCACACAAAAACAGCTCCAGCCCAGCATAGACCTCTCAGTCTAGCTCTGGCCCTGTTCACGACAAAACCGGAAAAAACGTTACCGCTCTGCAGAAGCGGCGACGGAAACCCGAATTGGTCAACTCCCTTTTTTCCAACTCCGGCACCCCCTTTGATGCGCTGTCCCCCTTTCCTTCTATTGGGAACTCATGCTGCACCACCCATTAAGGTGCCTCACTTACAGGAATAATCCCATAAGCAACACAGTACAGACCCATTTCTGATCTGTACTGCTCCGTGTGTCCCTGCACCGAGCTGGGAAACACTTCCTATTCTGGCATTCCTGTCCATGGACCCAGGGAAAAACTCTGGGGAAATACTTTGAGAACCGAGACACACAGGAGAATGTCTCTGTATTTCTACCCCCCTCCCTTTCAGCTGCTCTGCCCGGAGCCGCGAGCACAGCCTGACGTGACGTGGATCCCCCAGCCCCTCCTCCCCCCTGCCATGACGTGTGGGGGCCATGACTCACGGGGGCGGGCTCTCTCCACTGCCGCCATTTTGAGTCCTGGACTGCCAGCCAAGATGGCTGCTCCCATAGCAGCCTCTCGTTCCTATAGACCTAGGAGAGAGAGCAAACTCAAATAGAACATACATTTTTTTATGCATCGTTACACACAGCATCTATCCACAGTGCACAAAAATCAGCCTCAGCATTCCTTCACGTCTCAGCTGTAATCCGAACTGCAATCAGACATACGGATCCCCAGAGACGTAGGAATCTTCTCACTCTATCACAGACATAACTAAGAACCGCCCGAGCGAGCTATACGACTCCAAACCACTGTAACTGTTTTAACTGTTAACATCCCAGCTAGAACTTCAACACAATACAGACATTGAAAAAACATGTTAGCAGCAGCACCGACTGGAAATGCGAGAAACGTGCAGAACATCTCACAAACAGAAAGACACTCGCTTTCCTCTTCTCTCCCTCTATCCCCTCTCTCCACAACTCATCTGCAGCTTATCTCAGCCATAACTCAGAACTATTACAGCACTATTACTGAGACGAACAACATTTATCAGTCTGACATGACTACAACATTAAACCTATATAACTTTTAGAACATTTATCAGCCCTGACTGGAACTAGATAAGCTTTACCTCTCACTACACTTTTCCACTACGCTCCTCTCTATCCCCTCCTGCTGCAGGGGACCCCCCCCCCCCCCCCCCTGCTCTATCTGGACATTTTTCCCAGCCTCTGTAGAGACGGGGAGAGAAGAGAAGAGAGGAGAGAGAAAAAAACCCAATCGACTTCTTTCCAGCAAACACATGCCTGAGACAAATGCAGAGATAACCACCACATAAATATGCAACACAGAAAACTTGAATCCGAAGAAAAAAAAACAAAGCACATAAACTCTTTCTGTATTTACATCGGAGCTGCACCTCTCCTCACCCCTCCCACCACGCACAGGAGAGATGAGAAGCCCGCAGCCTCCCCACTGCAATTAACACAGAATATACACATTAACACATTAACCTCCTCTCATACAATAAAGATAATGCAACACAACAACGTAAAACATACTTGCCTGATCAGAGGACTGTGTAAGCCTGCGAATTCGACCAGCTTTTGGCAACTTTCCACGACACTGAGTGGATCCCTGGAACTACTGAGCGTCAGCTCTGTGTACCCACACTGGCTCAGCGGATCAATCTCCAGCGGCAGCTGCCAGCCGGCCTCGGAGCCTTCCAGTCACCTGTGATCCGGTTTAGGCTGTGACTGATGTGCCCTGTCAGTCAAAGTTTAACATCCACGAGTGTCGCCGCTGGTTCTCTCGAATTGCAGCCCGTGCCCGTGTGTGCTCGGCTCCCACACACTACTCACACCAGCTTATCAGTCTCAGCTTGATAAGCTTTACAGTCCGTGTCCGTCTATTCCGCTTGTTTTGCTGTGGAATATCTTGAAACCATTTTCCGTCGGCCCCGGCCCCGTCTGCCTGTATTGCTAGGCAGGGAAGGATTTCAGGCACCACTGTTATAAACTGTTCTTATCACCTTGCTTCAACACCATCGTCTCACAGACTGTGAGATCACTTGACTCTCCACACAGCAAACAGGAAATAGACTTTCTCAGGCTTCTCCAATGTTTCCGTTATTTATTTAAGTCACAGAAAGACAGATAGATACAGTCATCATATCCTAGCTATGCAAATCTTCATGTTGCATTATAAGCTCATGATTAGACTCCCTACTGAAGTCTATCAGGTACCTTCTTCCTACCTACGTTCCACTAAACTACCTATGTACATAGCATACATTATATCAGCTTACATAAAGGAATAACATGCTTAGAGGTCCAAGTCGGCCTTGCGAGCTAGTGCAGAAGGAAGAAGCAGAAGTGCCTTCTCCATTGCTCGCTCCAGATTTAATACCGACTAGGAAAGAGTTAAATATGACATCATCTTCGCCACCCCCTATATCAGTCTATTGGTGGACCCACTCATGGTGTCATCATACCCGCCTACTCGATTAATAATCAATGAGACATTTGACATACATGCAGGAATGTGAATATTTACAAAACATGACTGATGTTTATTGTTCCAGGCCCAGGTCAGGGAGACCTGCGGCCTTGTTCAGAACAGCTTCTTGGTATGTTCTAGTTCTGCTGACAGAACTGCAGATTTTCTCTCTTCAGAGAAAATCCCCTTAAAGGGCAGGTCTGCTCATCAAGCCTTTTTGACTAACTCAGTCCAAATAACTGAGGCCTACTTAAATTATAACAAGTAATACTTTGAGGAGAGCACCCGGAAGAAGGGTGTTAAACAGTGAGAGATACTGCTAGAGATCAGGTTCCTTCCACAGGTCTGATGCTCCCCAAGGGGCGGAGCTAGGCTGAGAGTGGGAAGGACAGAACGTGAGTGACACCAATGAGGGAGTGTCACTGGCAGATCTGTGAACTATCTCGTAACAGGAGAGATAGTTCTTGAGGTCGGGCAGGCCAGGTCGTAAACACACGGACAGAGACAGTACAAAGACAGAAGACAGATGCAGAATCCGAGGACTAGCAAAGTTTGGCAACAGAGTATCAGAATGACAAAGGTACAGAATCAGAGATCAGAAGAATGGCCAGGAAAGCGAAGAGTCATAACAGATAATCAACAATGCCTAGGCTTGAGTGTGAGCTCCTAGATTCTCAACACTCCTGGAACTAGACTAGATAATAAATAATAATAATACAGATGGTACAGAATTCCTAGACTAAGGTGTGAGTTCCTTGATCATCAACACCTTGGAAACTGGTCTAGATAATAACACAGATAATAACAGAATTCCTAGACTAAGGTGTGAGCTCCATGATCATCAACACCTAAGAAACTGGTCTAATAAACACAGATACTGACAGGGTCTGAGTGCTACCGTGTAGTGATCGCAACGCCAGACACCAGAGAAATGACCAGCACCCAGTATATATACACCAGCGCTCTCCAGCGCCTCCCCTAAGTGCTGGACCAATGAAAGCTGCTGAAATTGTCAGCTGACCGTCTTGGTCAGCTGACCCCCTTCTGACTGTCATAAAGGCCCTGCCTCTCTGCGCGTGCGCGTCCTCCTGAACCAGTGTGGACTATCAGTTCCAGCCACACCAGACATGTGTTGTAATGTCTCTGCTGTGTTGGATGCGGAATCCGCCGCACTGCTGTCCGTGCGTGCGGTGTTTTCTCCACATTCAGCATTACTGATAGGAGTAGGCCTATGCGTGCAACCTGCCGCGTCGGACGTGGAATCCGCCGCCCTGTTGTCTGGGCATGCAGCGGTTTCTCTGCGCTCCGACTGCGCGCCAGCTGCCATGTTGAACGTGGAATCAGCCGCCTTACTCTGAGCACTAGCGGCGGCTTTTCCGCGTTTCCTCACAGATATGTATTGTGAGTAATTCCTTCTCTAAATAGTAGATGCATCTCTTTCAAGCCAATGGAGAATTCAGTGACATTCAAGGATGTGCTTGACAGGAAAATAGACAGTGACCTGAAGAAGGTGTATCTGACAGCGGGTCAAATCTGTAAACCAGCTGTTGCTTTGACATCAGTGGGGAGAGCATTGAAAATCTGGGTTGATAATGTGGAGGAAGCAATCATGAAGGAAGTCGATAAGAACAATATTGTTTCAGCCCTTGATGACTTGAAGCTATCAGCTGATTTTGTTAGTGAGGCAGCGATGGATACGCTAAGAGCTTCTGCAAGAATTACTGTATGTTGAGTTCAGTCACGGCGATGAGGGCTCTTTGGCTGAAACCTTAGATGGCAGATCTCAGCTCGAAGCAAAATTGGGTGAAGATTCCATTTGATGGGAAGTCACTTTTTGGGAAGGAGATGGACTCCGCCATTTCCCGGGTAACAGGAGGAAATTCTGGGCTGTTGCCCCAGGATCGCCCAGCAAAGAAAACTTTTCCTGTTACAAAGAAACAACCTTATAATAGGTTCAGGGAAGCCTGAACCTGGAAAGTCTTTTTGTAGGAATTGGAAAAGCACCCAGTCAGCTCTGGCAAAGTCCCTGAGGGGTCATCACAAAGTAAGCAGTCTTGCTTGTTCCCACCCAGACATTGATAGTGGGGTCAAGCTTGAGAAGTTTGGTCAATGTCTGGGTGGAGAGAATGCAGGATCCATGGGTATCCACAGTTATCGAGAAGGGACACAGATGGGAGTTTCGCAAGAGTTTGGAAGACAGGTTTTTCCCCACCAACCCATTGAAGAAAAAGGCATTAGAGCAGTATGTCCAGAATATGATTCAGTGAACTCTCAGAGGTTCTGAGGAGTATATTCCCCTCTCTTCCTGGTGCAGAAGAAATCTGGACAATTCAGGCCGGTGATAGATCTGAAGTACCTCAACAAATCGATAAGAATTCCAAAATTCAAGATGGAATCCCTGCATTCTATAATCCTGGCAATATCTCCAAACGATTGGATGGTGTCGATCGCTTTGCAAGATGCCTATTTCCACATTCCAATACTCTCCAGCTATCAAAAGTATCTGAGATTCACCATAGGAGATTGCCACCTGCAGTTCTGTTCGCTGACATTCAGTCTTTCAACTTCACCTTGCATATTCACAAAGATACTGGTATCGGCAATAGCAACATTGAGGTTAAAGGGGATAAAAATTCATCATTATCTCTCAACGACATCCTTGTTCTAGCAAAATCCAGAGAAGATCTTCTCAAAGACTCAGATAAAGTGGTCTCTTTTCTTACAGAGCTAGGTTGGATCATAAATAAGAAAAAGAGGCAGATGGAGCCAGTAACAAGTCTTGTGTATCTGGGTGCATTGTTCAATACTCGCAACAATACACTCTTGTTACCCCTAGAGAAGGTGCAGGATATAAGGCAAAAGGTAACCTGGTTCCTTCATCAGTCGACGGTGCAAGCAAGGGTTTGTCTGCATGTGTTAGGGGTAATGACATCTACGATTTTAATGATAAAGTGGAGCAGGTGGCACTTGAGACCACTGCAGATCGAGTTCCTAAAGCAATGGAATCACTACTCAATGTCTCAAAGGATCAAGATCTCATGGGAGACCAGACTGTCATTGTTATGGTGGATGAGAGAGTGCAACCTTCTGCAAGCCAACTCGTTAATCCCATGTTCATGGATCACAATTACAACAGATGCGAGCAGACTAGGTTGGGGTGCTCATTGTCAGAACAAATGAGCCCAGGGTCTATGAAACTTTCCTCAGATAGATGTAGTCTCCAACAGGGATGCTCGGATAGATACCCAGATATCCGGATCCAGTTCGGATATCCGAATCCGACCATTTAGATATCCATGTGAATGCGAATATCCGGACGCATTATCCGCGGATATCTGACCTATTCGGATATCTGGATAGAAAAACTGGAAGTGCCCTCTAAATAGCTTTAAAAAGGGTTACGAGGGTAAATAAGGCATGTATCATCATTATTTTGCAAAGGGGAACACTAATTGATGATGTGGGGACTTCAAATCCCCCCCCCCCCCAAAAAAAAAGAATGGCTGTCAATTAACATTAGGCCTAGGTTCCAGACAGTGGTCGTGCAGCCCACATTGTGTCCAAAGTCCAACCTGGCGGTGTGAGCAGCACAGGCAGCAGGAGCAGGGCAATGCAGCAGCAGCAGCAGGTGTAACGTGTGCCAGGAGCATACCAGAAGTGGCACGTGGCACTTGCCAAGTGTCACTTGTCACGTGGCACTTGGCACGTGGCACTTGGCACGTGTCACACTTGACAAAAAATAAAATCTTCTATGAACTCACCATACTCCTAACAGAATACCTTGGGGTGTCTTCTTTCTAAAATGGGGTCATTTGTGGGGTTCCTATACTGCCCTGGCATTTTAGGGACCCTAAAGCATGAGGAGTAGTCTAGAAACCAAATGCTTCAAAATGACCTGTGAAATCCTAAAGGTACTCATTGGACTTTGGGCCCCTTAGAGCAGTTAGGGTGCAAAAAAGTGCCACACATGTGGTACCGCCGTACTCAGGAGAAGTAGTATAATGTGTTTTGAGGTGTATTTTTACACATCCCCATGCTGGGTGGGAGAAATATCTCTGTAAATGGACAATTGTGTGTAAAAAAAAAAAATCAAAAAATTGTCATTTACAGAGATATTTCTCCCACTCAGCATGGGTATGTGTAAAATACACCCCAAAACACATTATACTACTTCTCCTGAGTACGGCAATACCACATGTGTGACCCCTTTTTTGCAGCCTAGGTGCGCTAAGGGGCCCAAAGTCCAATGAGCACCTTTAGGCTTTACAGGGGTGCTTACAATTTAGCACCCCCCAAAATGCCAGGATAGTAAACACACCCCACAAATGACCTTATTTTAGAAAGTAGACACTTCAAGGCATTCAGAGAGGGGCATGGTGAGTCCGTGGCAGATTTCATTTTTTTTTTTTGTCACAAGTTAGCAGAAATGGAAACTTTTTTTTTTGTCTCAAAGTGTCATTTTCTGCTAACTTGTGACAAAAAATAAAATCTTCGATGAACTCACCATGCCTCTTAGTGAATACTTTGGGATGTCTTCTTTCCAAAATGGGGTCATTTAGGGGGTATTTATACTATCCTGGAATTTTAGCACCTCATGAAACATGACAGGTGCTCAGAAAAGTCAAAGATGCTTCAAAATAGGAAAATTCAGTTTTCGCACCATAGTTTGTAAACGCTATAACTTTTACCCAAACCAATAAATATACACTTATTGGATTTTTTTTTTTTTATCAAAGACATATAGGACAATACATTTAGACAAAAATGTATAGAGAAATTTTACTTTATTTGAAAAATGTCAGCACAGAGTTAAAAAAAAAATCAATTTTTTGGACAAAATTCATGTATTTTTAATGAATATAATAAAAACTAAAAATCGCAGCAGCAATCAAATAGCACCAAAAGAAAGCTTTATTAGTGACAAGAAAAGGAGGTATAATTCATTTAGGTGGTAGGTTGTGTGACCGAGCAATAAACCGTGAAAGCTGCAGTGGTCTGAATGGAAAAAAAGTGTCTGGTCCTTAAGGGGTGAAAAGACTGCGGTCCTCAAGTGGTTAAACCTTTATCTACAGTTTTGAACCAATGTATGAACTTAGTCTCTCTTATTAGTCTTTCGTTGTGGGATTTGAAGCCACCCATTACTACATTGATAAGAAGATGACTTAAACTGTGGCCACGTGAGCAGAAGTGTGTGGGCACTGGGAGATCAGCCTATGCATTTGTGTTTTTCTCCTGGTGAACATGTGATGGTTCATACACTCACATAGAGTTTGTCTTCTTTCTCCCACATAAATTCCTTTAGGGCATTAATTAGCACACATGATCATGTATACCACAATGGAAGAATCACAGGAAAAGGTGCCTTGTACTTTGTATTCCTGTTTACCTGGTATTGGTATCCTGTCAGTGGAATGGATGTGCTACTGCTTGCAGGTCTCACACCTTTTCCCTCGGCAGGGGAATTCTCCATTCTGTTTTGGCCTACTCAAGGCATTCCTGACAATCACCTGTTTACGATTGGGTGGCTGTTGGTATGCCAGGAGGGGAGGTTCAGGAAACTTACTGTTGTAATTGAATGTTGTCTTTTAGCCCTAAGGGCAGTTAGATAAAATCAATAAACTGATTTGTTAAAATAAAAGATATTGCTTAAAAATATTTGTCACCCTCACCAGTCACAGCTAGATCTGTTATACAATACTCATTCTGCTGCCAATGTCACCTGATGTCACATGACTTGTCACACGTAATGAGTGCTGAATATAGATTGTGTAGGAAGTCACAGCCCTGATCTGAGTGGCAGTTGTACTGCGCTTGGGGTCTTCTAGGAGAAAAGCGTTCGATAAATGTTTTGTTCTTGTATTGCTTTCCATTATGGGGCGCCTAGACCTCAATTGGGACTCCACACCCCAAAGTGTAGATAAGAGGTGTTGGGCTTCTATATACCATTTATTGGCCTTTTCATTCCTTCAGAGTTTGCATGAAGTTTACATGTTTAGAATTATGACTGCAACTTTAATAATCAGCAGAAGCGTAATTAAACAAAACCTGCAGAATTCACAAAATATTACAACAGCCTGCAGTTCTCATAATGACCACAAGATGGCAATCTCACTTAACGGGTAACAGGAAGTGCTGTTTGGAACAGACAGGAAGTTGGGTGGTAGAGGTGATGTGGGAGGAAGTAGAGGGAAGCCATTGCTGGAACTGGCAGCAGAGGACATAACAAGATACCTGAAGATATTTCACAGGATTTCTGATATCTCGTCCCTCTTGTGAAGCCCTAATCCTCCATAACTTGTCACATTGTCACTAATTATCTCCCCATGGACCAAGGGCAGCATATAGGACACCAGGACCTCTACAGGGACCCCATGATGGAGAGTCAGCCGCCCCTCACATCACTGTGTAAGAGGAGACTTTCATTTGTTGTACAGGAGAGATCAGTACTTGGGGTCCACCTAGATCCCCCATCATCTGATAATCACATAGAGACAATGTATTCAGTCAGTGTGTGTGTGTTTCCTACAGATGTATCCAGTAACAGGAACCCACCAGAGAGATGTACAGGTCCTCTTTATTCCCGGGATTACCCACCTAGATCCCCCATCATCTGATAATCACATAGAGACAATGTATTCAGTCAGTGTGTGTGTTTCCTACAGATGTATCCAGTAACAGAAACCCACCAGAGAGATTTACAGGTCCTCTTTATTCCCAGGATTGCCCACCTAGATCCCCCATCATCTGATAATCACATAGAGACAATGTATTCAGTCAGTGTGTGTGTTTCCTACAGATGTATCCAGTAACAGAAACCCACCAGAGAGATGTACAGGTCCTCTTTATTCCCAGGATTGCCCACCTAGATCCCCCATCATCTGATAAACACATAGAGACAATGTATTCAGTCAGTGTGTGTGTTTCCTACAGATGTATCCAGTAACAGAAACCCACCAGAGAGATGTACAGGTCCTCTTTATTCCCTGTATTGCCCACCTAGATCCCCCATCATCTGATAATCACATAGAGACAATGTATTCAGTCAGTGTGTGTGTTTCCTACAGATGTATCCAGTAACAGAAACCCACCAGAGAGATGTACAGGTCCTCTTTATTCCCAGGATTGTCCACCTAGATCCCCCATCATCTGAAAAACACATAGAGACAATGTATTCAGTCAGTGTGTGTGTCTCCTGCAGATGTATCCAGTAACAGAAACCCACCAGAGAGATGTACAGGTCCTCTTTATTCCCAGGATTGCCCACCTAGATCCCCCACCATCTGATAATCACATAGAGACAATGTATTCACTCAGTGTGTGTGTTTCCTACAGATGTATCCAGTAACAGAAACCCACCAGAGAGATGTACAGGTCCTCTTTATTCCCAGGATTGTCAACCTAGATCCCCCATCATCTGATAAACACATAGAGACAATATATTCAGTCAGTGTGTGTGTTTCCTACAGATGTCTCCAGTAACAGAAACCCACCAGAGAGATGTACAGGTCCTCTTTATTCCAAGGATTGTCCACCTAGATACCCCCTCATCTGATAATCACATAGAGACAATGTATTCAGTCAGTGTGTGTGTTTCCTACAGATGTCTCCAGTAACAGAAACCCACCAGAGAGATGTACATGTCCTCTTTATTCCCAGGATTGTCCACCTAGATCCACCATCATCTGATAATCACATAGAGAATATGTATTCAGTCAGTGTGTGTGTTTCCTACAGATATATCCAGTAACAGAAACCCACCAGAGAGATGTACAGGTCCTCTTTATTCCCAGGATTGTCCACCTAGATCCCCCATCATCTGAAAAACACATAGAGACAATGTATTCAGTCAGTGTGTGTGTTTCCTACAGATGTCTCCAGTAACAGAAACCCACCAGAGAGATGTACAGGTCCTCTTTATTCCAAGGATTGTCCACAGGAAGCTCACACCACCCCCCAGCATTATCAGGTAGGTGGGACTGAGGGTTCCCAGAGACTCCAAACTGTGTTACAATTTTTCCTTCTGCATATGCTGTTGTTCACAATTCAAATTAGCTTTCATTTTATTTACTTAGGATGTAGAACTCATGCATAGAAGTGCTGTGGTGAAAGAGGAAGGAGAAGAGACATGTGTGAGGAGTGATCAGCAGTCTATAGAGGAGGGTGACATGATGAAGACATGTAAAGAGGAAGAAGAGACATATGTAAGGAGTGATCAGCAGTCTATGGAGGAGGGAGACATGATGAGGACAAGTAAAGAGGAAGAAGAAGAGACGTATGTGAGGAGTGATCAGCAGTCTATGGAGGAGGGTGACATGATGAGGACAAGTAAAGAGGAAGAAGAAGAGACGTATGTGAGGAGTGATCAGCAGTCTATGGAGGAGGGTGACATGATGAGGACAAGTAAAGAGGAAGAAGAAGAGACATATGTGAGGAGTGATCAGCAGTCTATGGAGGAGGGTGACATGATGAGGACAAGTAAAGAGGAAGAAGAAGAGACATATGTGAGGAGTGATCAGCAGTCTATGGAGGAGGGTGACATGATGAGGACAAGTAAAGAGGAGGACAATGTTACAGAGGGCAGAACAGGTGAGTAATCAGCAGTAATATAGAATAAATGTGTATGTATATTGCTGGTGTGGCTGTATTGCTGCTCACAGACTGGCCATGTTAGGAGCTATTATTTGTACTAGTTACATATTGTGTTTAGTGACATCTTACTAACAATAACAGTACAGACACCCTGATTGGAGTTCCCTGTTCTGTTCTGTGGAGAGGGGAGGGGGTGATAGAGGGAGAAGCATCCGGCTACATCTCACAGCAGCAATACAATGCTGATCAGCCGAGGACTTTCCAACTGTGACAGCCACTAAATTGTCACACATGTGGCTATTATCACTGGTCATTTCAAGAGATAGAAATCTACCATGTGTGTGGTTTAAATGAGTTCTGCCAACCTCTAATAAGCTGATAATGGTCACTGTACATTACTGTACACAGATTGGCCACAGTAGGGGTGACTTAGTGTTACCGGCCTGTAATAAGCTGATAATGGTCACTGTACATTACTGTACACAGATTGGTCACAGTAAGGGAGTGACTTAGTCTTACTGGCCTGTAATATGCTGATAATTGGTCACTGTACATTACTGTACACAGGTTGGTCACAGTAGGGGGTGACTTAGTGTTACTGGCCTGTAATAAGCTGATAATGGTCACTGTACATTACTGTACACAGATTGGCCACAGTAGGGGTGACTTAGTGTTACTGGCCTGTAATAAGCTGATAATGGTCACTGTACATTACTGTACACAGATTGGTCAGAGTAGGGGTGACTTAGTGTTACCAGCCTGTAATAAGCTGATAATGGTCACTGTACATTACTGTACACAGACTGGTCACAGTAGGGGTGACTTAGTGTTACTGGCCTGTAATAAGCTGATAATGGTCACTGTACATTACTGTAAACAGATTGGTCACAGTAGGGGTGACTTAGTGTTACTGGCCTGTAATAAGCTGATAATGGTCACTGTACATTACTGTACACAGATTGGTCACACTAGGGGGCGACTTAGTGTTACCGGCCTGTAATAAGCTGATAATGGTCACTGTACATTACTGTACACAGATTGGTCACAGTAGGGGTGACTTAGTGTTACTGGCCTGTAATAAGCTGATAATGGTCACTGTACATTACTGTACACAGATTGGCCACAGTAGGGGTGACTTAGTCTTACTGGCCTGTAATAAGCTGATAATGGTCACTGTACATTACTGTACACAGGTTGGTCACAGTAGGGGGTGACTTAGTGTTACTGGCCTGTAATAAGCTGATAATGGTCACTGCACATTACTGTACACAGGTTGGTCACAGTAGGGGGTGACTTAGTGTTACTGGCCTGTAATAAGCTGATAATGGTCACTGTACATTACTGTACACAGATTGGCCACAGTAGGGGTGACTTAGTGTTATTGGCCTGTAATAAGCTGATAATGGTCACTGTACATTACTGTACACAGATTGGTCAGAGTAGGGGTGACTTAGTGTTACCAGCCTGTAATAAGCTGATAATGGTCACTGTACATTAGTGTACACAGATTGGTCACAGTAGGGGTGACTTAGTGTTACTGGCCTGTAATAAGCTGATAATGGTCACTGTACATTACTGTACACAGATTGGTCACAGTAAGGGAGTGACTTAGTCTTACTGGCCTGTAATAAGCTGATTATGGTCACTGTACATTACTGTACACAGGTTGGTCACAGTAGCGGGTGACTTAGTGTTACTGGCCTGTAATAAGCAGATAATGGTCACTGTACATTACTGTACACAGATTGGCCACAGTAGGGGTGACTTAGTGTTATTGGCCTGTAATAAGCTGATAATGGTCACTGTACATTACTGTACACAGATTGGTCAGAGTAGGGGTGACTTAGAGTTACCAGCCTGTAATAAGCTGATAATGGTCACTGTACATTACTGTACACAGACTGGTCACAGTAGGGGTGACCTAGTGTTACTGGCCTGTAATAAGCTGATAATGGTCACTGTACATTACTGTAAACAGATTGGTCACAGTAGGGGTGACTTAGTGTTACTGGCCTGTAATAAGCTGATAATGGTCACTGTACATTACTGTACACAGATTGGTCACAGTAGGGGGTGACTTAGTGTTACCGGCCTGTAATAAGCTGATAATGGTCACTGTACATTACTGTACACAGATTGGTCACAGTAGGGGTGACTTAGTGTTACTGGCCTGTAATAAGCTGATAATGGTCACTGTACATTACTGTACACAGATTTGCCACAGTAGGGGTGACTTAGTCTTACTGGCCTGTAATCTGATAATGGTCACTGTACATTACTGTAAACAGATTGGTCACAGTAGGGGTGACTTAGTGTTACTGGCCTGTAATAAGCTGATAATGGTCACTGTACATTACTGTACACAGATTGGTCACAGTAAGGGAGTGACTTAGTCTTACTGGCCTGTAATAAGCTGATAATGGTCACTGTACATTACTGTACACAGGTTGGTCACAGTAGGGGGTGACTTAGTGTTACTGGCCTGTAATAAGCTGATAATGGTCACTGTACATTACTGTACACAGATTGGCCACAGTAGGGGTGACTTAGTGTTACTGGCCTGTAATAAGCTGATAATGGTCACTGTACATTACTGTACACAGATTATTCACAGTAGGGGGGACTTAGTGTTACTGGCCTGTAATAAGCTGATAATGGTCACTGTACATTACTGTACACAGATTGGTCACAGTGACTTAGTGTTACCGGCCTGTAATAAGCTGATAATGGTCACTGTACATTACTGTACACAGATTGGCCACAGTAGGGGTGACTTAGTGTTATTGGCCTGTAATAAGCTGATAATGGTCACTGTACATTACTGTAAACAGATTGGTCACAGTACTGGTGACTTAGTGTTACCGGCCTGTAAGTAGCTGATAGTGGTCATTGCACATTACTGTACACAGATTGGTCACAGTAGGGGTGACTTAGTGTTACCGGCCTGTAAGTAGCTGATAGTGGTCATTGCACATTACTGTACACAGATTGGTCACAGTAGGGGTGACTTAGTGTTACCGGCCTGTAATAAGCTGATAATGGTCACTGTACATTACTGTACACAGATTGGTCACAGTACTGGTGACTTAGTGTTACCGGCCTGTAACAAGCTGATAATGGTCACTGTACATTACTGTTCACAGATTGGTCACAGTAGGGGTGACTTAGTGTTACTGGCCTGTAATAAGCTGATAATGGTCACTGTACATTACTGTACACAGATTGGTCACAGTAGGGGTGACTTAGTGTTACTGGCCTGTAATAAGCTGATAATGGTCACTGTACATTACTGTACACAGATTGGTCACAGTAGGGGTGACTTAGTGTTACCGGCCTGTAATAAGCTGATAATGGTCACTGTACATTACTGTACACAGATTGGTCACAGTAGGGGTGAGTTAGTGGTACTGGCCTGTAATAAGCTGATAATGGTCACTGTACATTACTGTACACAGATTGGTCACAGTAGGGGGTGACTTAGTGTTACCGGCCTGTAATAAGCTGATAATGGTCACTGTACATTACTGTACACAGATTGGCCACAGTAGGGGTGACTTAGTGTTACCGGCCTGTAATAAGCTGATAATGGTCACTGTACATTACTGTACACAGATTGGTCACAGTAGGGGTGACTTAGTGTTACCAGCCTGTAATAAGCTGATAATGGTCACTGTACATTACTGTACACAGATTGGCCACAGTAGGGGTGACTTAGTGTTACCGGCCTGTAATAAGCTGATAATGGTCACTGTACATTACTGTACACAGATTGGCCACAGTAGGGGTGACTTAGTGTTACCGGCCTGTAATAAGCTGATAATGGTCACTGCACATTACTGTACACAGATTGGTCACAGTAGGGGTGACTTAGTGTTACTGGCCTGTAATAAGCTGATAATGATCACTGTACATTACTGTACACAGACTGGTCACAGTAGGGGGTGACTTAGTGTTACCGGCCTGTAATAAGCTGATAATGGTCACTGTACATAACTGTACACAGATTGGTCACAGTAGGGGGTGAGTTAGTGTTACTGGCCTGTAATAAGCTGATAATGGTCACTGTACATTACTGTACACAGATTGGTCACAGTAGGGAGTGACTTAGTGTTACTGGCCTGTAATAAGCTGATAAAGGTTACTGTACACAGATTGGTCACAGTAGGGGTAACTTAGTGTTACTGGCCTGTAATAAGCTGATAATGGTCACTGTACATTACTGTACACAGATTGGTCACAGTAGGGGTGACTTAGTGTTACTGGCCTTTAATCAGCTGATAATGGTCACTGTACATTACTGTACACAGATTGGTCACAGTAGGGGTGACTTAGTGTTACCGGCCTGTAATAAGCTGATAATGGTCACTGTACATTACTGTACACAGATTGG
Organism: Hyperolius riggenbachi; assembly: GCF_040937935.1. Taxonomy (NCBI): domain Eukaryota; kingdom Metazoa; phylum Chordata; class Amphibia; order Anura; family Hyperoliidae; genus Hyperolius; species Hyperolius riggenbachi. The sequence goes on along the minus strand of NC_090655.1, from coordinate 292,474,313 downwards.
TCACAGTAGGGGTGACTTAGTGTTACTGGCCTGTAATAAGCTGATAATGGTCACTGTACATTACTGTACACAGATTGGTCACAGTAGGGAGTGACTTAGTGTTACTGGCCTGTAATAAGCTGATAAAGGTTACTGTACACAGATTGGTCACAGTAGGGGTAACTTAGTGTTACTGGCCTGTAATAAGCTGATAATGGTCACTGTACATTACTGTACACAGATTGGTCACAGTAGGGGTGACTTAGTGTTACTGGCCTGTAATCAGCTGATAATGGTCACTGTACATTACTGTACACAGATTGGTCACAGTAGGGGGTGACTTAGTGTTACCGGCCTGTAATAAGCTGATAATGGTCACTGTACATAACTGTACACAGATTGGTCACAGTAGGGGGTGAGTTAGTGTTACTGGCCTGTAATAAGCTGATAATGGTCACTGTACATTACTGTACACAGATTGGTCACAGTAGGGAGTGACTTAGTGTTACTGGCCTGTAATAAGCTGATAAAGGTTACTGTACACAGATTGGTCACAGTAGGGGTAACTTAGTGTTACTGGCCTGTAATAAGCTGATAATGGTCACTGTACATTACTGTACACAGATTGGTCACAGTAGGGGTGACTTAGTGTTACTGGCCTGTAATCAGCTGATAATGGTCACTGTACATTACTGTACACAGATTGGTCACAGTAGGGGTGACTTAGTGTTACCGGCCTGTAATAAGCTGATAATGGTCACTGTACATTACTGTACACAGATTGGTCACAGTAGGGGTGACTTAGTGTTACTGGCCTGTAATAAGCTGATAATGGTCACTGTACATTACTGTACACAGATTGGTCACAGTAGGGGTGACTTAGTGTTACTGGCCTGTAATAAGCAGATAATGGTCATTGTACATTACTGTACACAGATTGGTAGGGATGCTCGCTGGATTCCGCGGAATTCTTAATTCCGCGATTCCGGCTGGAATTAAGTCAATTCCGGTTCCGACGGTCGGAACGGAATTACTAAACCTCTCTCTCTCTCTCTCTCTCTCTCTCTCCTCCGAGGGTCTCCTCTTCTTCCGAGGGTCTCATCTTCCAGGGGATTGTAGCTTTTCAAAAGCCAGCTTACATACCATGGCTGGGAATTGAACCCAGTAATCGGTGTGTGTTAGGTAACTGACTTACCGCTATACCACCAACAACACTACATGCTGAAGCCAGCCTAGCATGTACCATTATGATCAATCCATGAGAAAAAGTAGCGTGCTTAAAGAGAACCCAAACCAAACATTTTTTTAATTCATAATATTTAGTTGCACCACATACAAAGATAAATAAACACTCCTTCAATCCTATGAGCATTTCAGTGCATGCTTTTCACCCTTCTCTTTTCATAACTAGGGTTATACTGGGGGCAGCCATTAGCAATTCCTCCATTGCTGGACACCACCTACTCCCCCAGTCTGCCGGATTCTGTCCCAGCAATATGAAAGGAAGGGGAGGGGTTCCTCCAATAAATGTAAAATATTTTATATTTGTCATCATGCAGCTGAAAAAAGGCTGCTATTTATTATTATAATTTAGAAAATAGATTTTATTTCTGAAATCTTGTATTTTTGATTTGGGTCCACTTTAAGGATTTGTAGCATGTCAAAAACCAACTCACCATCACTGGGAATTGAACCCAGGCTGGGAATTGAACCCAAATCTCAGTGTGTGTTAGGTAACTGACTTAACGCTATACCACCAACAACACTACATGCTGAAGCCAGCCTAGCATGTACCATTATGATCAATGCACGAGAAAAAGTAGCGTGCTTAAGGATTTGTAGCCAGGCATGGCCTTGCCTTTTGTGTTCAACAGTTGTCCGAAGAGAACCCCAGATAGCCATGTAAAATCATCTCTCTCTCTCTCTCTCTCTCTCTTTCTCTCTCTCTCTGCACCTCTCTCTCTCTCTCTCTCTCTCTCTCTCTCTCCCTCTCTCTCTAGTAGGGATGGTCACCGCTTTCCACGGAATTGTATTTTCCGGAATTTTTAGGCGGAAATTGCTCATTCCGTTCCGTTTGGTCGGAACGGAATTGCTTTTTCAATCTGGCGGAATTCCGAAAATGCCTGTGAAATTCTGCCGGTATCCGTTAGTGGTTTTTGTAACAATAGTGGAATTATTCCCGTGGTCAGCGCACAGGATGCACGCTGACACTGCGGAAATCCTCCACCTGCGTATAATAATGTTTGTTCTACTCCCTCTTAATCTGTCACCTTTATTAACATTTTATCTAAAAGCCACAGTTTCGATGAACTCTCACTAAACTCTCATTAAACATGCCATGCTTAGATGATTCTTCCCACTAGCTCTTCCGCATCTTCAAACAGGAACCTAAAAGGTTAAACGTCTGAAGGGCTGCAGGGGAAACCTCTTTTGTGCCCGTTTCTCTGCTCTGCAGACTGGAGGGGTAGAGGTGCTACTCCTGAGAAGGTGTGGCAGCGTATCACAGGGAGTAGCAGGAGGCGGAGGCTGTTCCTATTGGTTCTCTCCTCTTGCCAATCATGGAATTTTGCTTTCTGGTTTTCACCTCAGAGCTGCTGGTAATTACAGAACCTGTTTCTGGGCCTTATTGCATCTTTTAATCTTTGTGAATTGACATTTTACTGACATGCATTGAGGTGTTTACTGCATAAGTCAGTAATTTACCTCCCTGCTCAGGAATTTCAGCTCGGCAAGCAGTGACAGCCTTAGTGAATTCTGCATTACAGCATGCGGTACTGCTTTGTGGATGCTGCCCCTGACTTTACCTCAACTTGGAATTATCAGCAGCTCACTGACCCTCCCTAATGATAATTGCTCCTCCCCCCAGATTTATCTAACAGGAAGTGATGATGTTTCTCTATTTGCAGCGCGGAGTCCCGGCATCAGGAACCTCTCAGAGACTCGTCTCTCTGTATCCACAGACTGTACAACGGATGATGTCACTGGACAAGAATCTCCTGCAGATATCCTGGTGACCCCAAATATTCCCCCAGACTCCCCTCACCTGTCTAACCCTGAGGTGCCTCATACCCAGCACAACTCTCACTCTGCTGGAGGGTCTTATTCCTGTTCCACGTGTAGGAAATGTTTTGTACGGAAATCATATCTTGTCAGACATAAGAAAACTCACACAGGAGAGAAGCCGTATTCATGTGCTGAGTGTGGGAAATGTTTTGTTCAGAAAGCAAATCTCGTCAGACATGAGAGAACTCATACGGGTGACAAGCCCTATTCATGTGCTGAGTGTGAGAAATGTTTTGTTCAGAAATCAGAGCTTGTCAGTCATAAAGGATTTCACACTGGTGAGAAGCCATATTCATGTCCTGAGTGTGGTAAATGTTTTGTACGTAAATCCCTTCTTGTCTCACATGAGAGATCTCACACTAGTGAGAAGCCCTATTCATGTGCTGAGTGTGGGAAATGTTTTATGAGGAAATCACAACTTATTGTTCATGAGAAGGTTCACACTGGTGAGAAGCCATATGCATGTGCTGAGTGTGGGAAATGTTTTGGATTTAAATCACAGCTTGTCCAACATGAGAGATCTCACACTAGTGAGAAGCCCTATTCATGTGCTGAGTGTGGGAAATGTTATGGACAGAAATCACAACTTATTATTCATGAGAGATCTCACACTGGTGAGAAGCCTTATTTATGTGCTGAGTGTGGGAAATGTTTTGGGTCTAAATCGGACCTTATCAAACATCAGAGATCTCACACTGGTGAGAAGCCCTATTCATGTACTGAGTGTGATAAATGTTTTGTGAATAAATCACAGCTTGTTGGACATGAGAGAACTCACACTGGTGAGAAGCCCTATTCATGTGCTGAGTGTGGGAAATGTTTTGTTCAGAAATCACATCTTGTCAGACATGAGAGAGCTCACACTGGGGAGAAGCCCTATTCATGTCCTGAGTGTGGGAAATGTTTTGTATGGAAATCCCTTCTTGTCTCCCATGAGAGATCTCACACTGGTGAGAAGCCCTATTCATGTGCTGAGTGTGGGAAATGTTTTATGCAGAAATCACAACTTATTGTTCATGAGAAGGTTCACACTGGTGAGAAGCAATATTCATGTGCAGAGTGTGGGAAATGTTTTATGAGGAAATCACAACTTATTGTTCATGAGAAGGTTCACACTGGTGAGAAGCCATATTCATGTGCAGAGTGTGGGAAATGTTTTGTGCAGAAAGGACAACTTATTATTCATGAGAGAAATCACACTGGTGCGAGGCCCTATTCATGTACTAAGTGTGGGAAATGTTATAAGAGTAAATCAAACCTTGTCACACATGAAATAATTCACACTGGGGTGAAGCCCTATTCATGTGCTGAGTGTGGGAAATGTTTTGTAAGTAAAGCACAGCTTGCCAAACATGAAAGATCTCACACTGGTTACCTTACATGTCATTTGTCTGATATCTTTTAATGACTCAAAGGGTGTTTCAGTTAAAACCTGAAAGACTATATTCAGATATCAAGAAGGCTTTGTTACCCCTATACTAATGTCTTCTGGGGAGGGTGCCGGTTTCTGGGGGTCCCCTAAGAAGAGGACTCTCAGATGCCACCATGAACCCCCCGGCAATCGTTGGCCCCCCACCTCCTCCTGGGGCACCGGAGGTGGTAAGAGCCCCTTTTCCATGGATTGGACAAGGGCACTGGATGACAAGGGGAGGGTTGGCCGCCCCTCTCCCCCGGAGCCCCTCCCATACTATGGACCATGCGGGCTGGTATAGCTCAGGGTGTGATGACCCCATGTTGTCGGGGCTCTGCATTCTCGCTATCCCAGCCTGCGTGGGGGACGAGGGGATAAAGAGGCTCGGGAGGGGGGACCCCATGTCATTTTTTTTTTTACATTTCCCACACTCTGAACATATATAAAAATATATGTTAATACATTATCTGTGATCTTTACCGCATTAAGGGCATAACGTGCCCCTAACGCAACGCATGTTAGTTTTGAAGTTGGACGTTATATTGAACTGCGTTATGCGTCTCTTGATGTGCCATTTTCGTTGCATACTGATAGAACGAAAACGGCGCATGCGCACATTTAAAAAAATAATCAAAAACTTTACTGAGCATGTGCAAACAGTCCAACGTAGGTAATAACGCAGAGAACGCACAGCATGCAGCACTCTCTAAATATTGCTACACGTTACACACAACGCAACGTGAGCACTGTGAATGTCACACAGACTTAGTCTGCATTATTACTTTTTATAACTTGCGACTTTAACGTCGCACTGTGAAAGCAGCCTAAGTTTGCTACTTTTTTCCTCTACATTTAATATTGATGTTCTCAAAAACTGTAAGGTCTAGAATTTTCTTTCCTGCTGTTCCCGCTCTCCTCCTTAACATATGCTGCAAATTTGGTTTCTGTAGCACATCAGCTAATTATAGCGCTCATAGATTTGGGCGTGGCTATCTTTAATGTTAATTATCGATTTTGTAATTTTTCACCCAACTTTGCAAATGTCTGGGCGCCTGTTATACTCACCGCGGTGGCGTCCTCCGGCGTTCCAGTGCGTGTCCTTATGCGTGCGCGGGAATACGCTGAGTTCTGTGGTCCTGTCCGGTTCATCACGCCGTTACGTACTGCGCATGCGTAGGCATTACTTCTGGCACCAAGTCCAGATCCTCACCAGTATATAAGCTGCACTGCCCTCAACTGCACTGCTGTTCAATCTGACAGTCTGGAGAACCGTTGTTAGTGTACCTTGGTGATTAATCCTTGTTTTGATTCCTGTTCTGACCCCGACCATCCGTTGCTTTCCGCCTGCCCTGACCCTTGGCTTGCGACCCTGACCATCCGTTGCTCTCCGCCTGCCCTGACCCTTGGCTTGTGACCCCGACCATCCGTTGCTCTCTGCCTGCCCTGACCCTTGGCTTGTGACCCCGACCATCCGTTGCTTTCCGCCTGCCCTGACCCTTGGCTTGTGACCCCGACCATCCGTTGCTCTCCGCCTGCCCTGACCCTTGGCTTGTGATCCCGACCATCCGTTGCTCTCCGCCTGCCCTGACCCTTGGCTTGTGACCCCGACCATCCGTTGCTCTCCGCCTGCCCTGACCCTTGGCTTGTGACCCCGACCATCCCCTGCTCTCTGCCTGCCCTGACCCTTGGCTTGTGACCCCGACCATCCCCTGCTCTCTGCCTGCCCTGAACCTTGGCTTGTGACCCCGACCATCCCCTGCTCTCTGCCTGCCCTGACCCTTGGCTTGTGACCCCGACCACCCGTTGCTCTCTGCCTTCCCTGACCCTTGGCTTGTGACCCCGACCATCCCCTGCTCTCTGCCTGCCCCGACCCTTGGCTTGTGACTCCGACCATCGGTTGCTCTCCGTCTGCCCTGACCCTTGGCTTGTGACCCCGACCGTCCCTTGTTCTCTGCCTGCCCTGACCCTTGGCTTGTGACCCCGACCATCCGTTGCTCTCTGCCTGCCCTGACCCTTGGCTTGTGACCCTGACCATCCGTTGCTCTCCGTCTGCCCTGACCCTTGGCTTGTGACCCAGACCATCCGTTGCTCTCTGCCTGCCCTGACCCTTGGCTTGTGACCCCGACCGTCCCTTGTTCTCTGCCTGCCCTGACCCTTGGCTTGTGACCCTGACCATCCGTTGCTCTCTGCCTGCCCTGACCCTTGGCTTGTGACCCCGACCATCCGTTGCTCTCCGCCTGCCCTGACCCTTGGCTTGTGACCAGGACCATCCGTTGCTCTCTGCCTGCCCTGACCCTTGGCTTGTGATCCCGACCATCCGTTGCTCTCCGCCTGCCCTGACCCTTGGCTTGTGACCCCGACCATCCATTGCTCTCCGCCTGCCCCGACCCTTGGCTTGTGACCCAGACCATCCGTTGCTCTCCGCCTGCCCTGACCCTTGGCTTGTGACCCCGACCATCTGTTGCTCTCCGCCTGCCCTGACCCTTGGCTTGTGACCTCGACCTCCGCTGTTTGCCGACTGCCCCGACCTTTGGCTTGTTACTGGAATACGGCTAATTCTACAAGTACTACAACAGAACGTTTGAAGACATAACAGCGCCATTGGTGATATATCAAAATTTTACTTAAATCAGTAAAGTGCGATTGCTAAATAGAGGTTTATAAAACTAAATCTAGACTTTCATTGTCTGATATCGTGTATGTTTTTTTTATAATATTTGCTGATCATATCAATATATGTGGCATTACAATAAATAAAGATGTGCAATGATGTAATTACGATAATATGTCATTATATGTAACGATTTATTTACAATAAAATGTGTTATTACATTATTATCCTTTCTATGTGTTTATGCAGGGGAAGTGGTTAGGGTTACGCACCTCTAGGGGGATGGTTAGGGATAGACACCACCAGGGGGGTCTAGGAGTCAGGGACAGGTACAAGGAGGGTTCTGTGTGAGAGTAGGGTTAGGTATAGTTATGGTTAGGCACCACCAGGGGGGTGGTTAGGGTTAGGCACCACCAGAGGGGTGGTTAGGGATAGGCACCACCAGAGGGTCTAGGAGTCATGGATAGGTACAAGGAGGGTTCTGTGTGAGAGTAGGGTTAGGTATAGTTATGGTTAGGCACCACCAGGGGGGTGGTTAGGGTTAGGCACCACCAGGGTGTCTAGGAGTCAGGGATAGGTACAGGGAGGGTTCTGTGTGAGAGTAAGGTTAGGTATAGTTATGGTTACGCACCTCTAGGGGGGTGGTTAGGGTTAGACACCACCAGAGGGTCTAGGAGTCAGGGACAGGTACAAGGAGGGTTCTGTGTGAGAGTAGGGTTAGGTATAGTTATGGTTAGGCACCACCAGGGGGGTGGTTAGGGTTAGGCACCACCAGATTGTCTAGGAGTCAGGGGTAGGTACAGGGAGGGTTCTGTGTGAGAGTAGGGTTAGGTATAGTTATGGTTACGCACCTCTAGGGGGGTGGTTAGGGTTAGGCACCACCAGATTGTCTAGGAGTCAGGGATAGGTACAGGGAGGGTTCTGTGTGAGAGTAGGGTTAGGTATAGTTATGGTTAGGCACCACCAGGGGGGTGGTTAGGGTTAGGCACCAGCAAGGGAGAGTTCTGTGTGAGAGTAGGGTTGGGTTAAGCTGTATTGAATTACATTACGATATTTAACACGATTATATTTTCATTATCAACTTCAATCTGTTTTAAAACTGTATATTTTGTTAATCAATTTAGTTAAAATACCGGTAATAATCAGAATTAACGATTTTACATTACTCATACCGTTATTTATCAATAATTCTAAATTACTGCTGTTTTATTTTTGCCGATAAATCGCGCCCAAATTTGACCACAACTTTTCTAAATGTATGCGTTTTAGCACCTATGGGGGCTCTGCTATTAACCATTAAAGTCAGCGGCCATTCGCCTGCCATTTAGGAGAACCTGTTACAAAAAAATGTTCCCCTGGGGGGTACTCACCTCGGGGGGGGGGGGGGGGAGGGGAAGCCTCAGGATCCCAATGAAGCTTCCCCCTCCCCTGTAGCTGCAGGCAGTCCAGCGCAGCCCCCCCCCCCTGAGGTATCCCGGAATCCTCCCCCGACAAGCGCTGATTTATTTACCTTTCCTGGCTCCAGCGGGGGGCGAAAATAGCCGATCTCCTTCTGGTCCGCTCTACTGCGCCGGAGACTTGCAGGAGACTTGCGCCTGTGCAGTAGAGCGGTCCGACAGCGATCGGCTATTTCCGCCTATCTCAGAGCGGAGAGCCGATACTGCGCCTGCGCTGCAGCCGGGAAGGTAAATATTTTCATCACCGCCGCTCCGGGTGTTCGGGGAGCTTTATCACCACCGCCGTGGGACCGAGGAGGACGGGGAACGCCTCAATAGGATCCGGAGGCTTCCCCCACCCGAGGTGAGTACCCCACAGGCTGAGTCTGGTAGTGCAAGGACTCAGCTGGTAGTTGGTAGCAGGAACAAGCTGGATTCCAGTGAGGAGGGAAGTAGGTAAACAGGCAGTGGTCGGCAACGGTTCAGGTTCTCGGACAGGTAACAGAGCGGGTTCTCAGACGGGCCGGGTTCAGCAACAGAGCGGGTAGTCGTACTGAGCAGAAGTCAAAGCCAGAGCGGATAGTCAGACAAGCCAGGTTCAGCATCAGTAATCAGGCAGACACAAAGTCACGTCACAGGAATGCAAACTTGCTGCAATACTACAGCACTGCAGTGTTGCACTCTCCAGGCTTTTATAGGCCGTTTGGCGCGCACTGCGCAACGCGTCACGCGCGCACAGCGCTACGTGTAACGCGCGCACGCCCGCAAAAACAACCAGAGACATGCATAAAACAGATCACCCTTGTGCGCGCGCGCACAACGCTCACATCAGCGCCTTGATGTGCCAACGCTTATGCCGCACCACGCAACGCGCGCTGGAGAGCACCGACAGACTACCCCATGAGGAAGCCCGCCGAGACCCCCAGGATGACTGCCAGCATCCGTAGGTGCCAGCCGCCTCACCTGAACAGGTAACTGACCGTGATAAGTGGACATGGTCGGAAGCCAAAAGTGACACCTGTGCTGGCCAGGACGATAGTGAGAGAGATGAAAAAGTATCCAAGGATCACCACCAAGGCCATCCTGGTGAATCTGGGCTCTGCTGGTGGCAATGTCTCAAGGCAGACAATCCATGGATACTGCACTAGTGTTGGGCGAACACCTAGATGTTCGGGTTCGCGAACGTTCGCCGAACATGGCCGCGATGTTCGGGTGTTCGCGCCGAACTCCGAACATAATGGAAGTCAATGGGGACCTGAACTTTCGTGCTTTGTAAAGCTTCCTTACATGCTACATACCCCAAATTAGCAGGGTATGTGCACCTTGGGAGTGGGTACAAGAGGAAAAAAAATATTTGAAAAAGAGCTTATAGTTTTTGAGAAAATTGATTGTAAAGTTTCAAAGAAAAAACTGTCTTTTAAATGTGGAAAATGTCATGTTTCTTTGCACAGGTAACATGCTTTTTTTCGCCATGCAGTCATAAATGTAATACAGAGAAGAGGTTCCAGGAAAAGGGACCGGTAACACTAACCTAGCACCAGCAGCAGCACACGTGATGGAACAGGAGGAGGAGGCGCAGGAGGAGAAGGCCACGCTTTTTGAGACACAACAACCCAGGCCTTGCATGAGGACAAGAAGCGTGCGGATAGCATGCTTTGTACCGCCATGCAGTCATAAATGTAATAAAGATAAGAGGTTCCATAAACAGGGACCATGCGGCAACGCTAACCCAGCAGCAGCAGACGTGATGGAACAGGAGGAGGCGCAGGAGGAGAAGGCCACGCTTTGAGACACAACAACCCAGGCCTTGCATGAGGACAAGAAGTGTGCGGATAGCATGCTTTGTACCGCCATGCAGTCATAAATGTAATAAAGATAAGAGGTTCAATAAACAGGGACCACGCGGCAACGCTAACCCAGCAGCAGCAGACGTGATGGAACAGGAGGAGGCGCAGGAGGAGAAGGCCATGCTTTCAGGCGCAACTCAGGCCTTGCATGAGGACAAAAAAATGCGTGCGCAAAGCAATGCAATGAGTAGTTTTCAGGACACAATGGGCTATTCGGAGGAGCTATTCCCACCCCCACAATCTTCTACCTGTGAAAGGTCAATGGAACAGCCACAAATGTTGTGCCCGGATTCACAACCTTTTTCTGTGGAAAATGCACCTCGCACTGAAATGCAAGGCAAGGCCGAGGATGAACATGACGTCAACAACTCAACATGACGCAAAATGGGGGCAGAACAGAAAGCTGCTTTCAATGTTTTGAAGGCCTTAATTGCCTCCGGTGGCCAGTTAGATGCATCATTCATCACACCCAAATCCCAGAGCAATGTGTGCAGGAATTTGAATCGCAGGAGGTGTACCGAGATCATCTGGACAAGTGACCAAGTGACCAAGTGACAAGTGACCAAGTGACAAGTGACAAAGTGAAAAGTGACCAGTGACAAAGTGAAAAGTGACCAGTGACAAAGTGACTGACAAAGTGACAAAATGACAAGTGACAAAGTGACAAGTGACCAGTGACAAAGTGACCAGTGACAAAGTGACAAGTGACAAAGTGACAAGTGACAAAGTGACAAGTGAGAGGTTGTTCTGGGGAGCTCTACTCCACTGCACACAGTCACATATGAGGAGAGGTCTCGTCGGGACTGCTGATCCTCCTCAGCTTGCTCAAAGCCTTGAGGGTTCCTGAAGATCCTCTGCTTGGAGTTCGCCGGGGTTCAGCTTGGTGTCGAGGTCGGCGGCGTCCTCCTCACTCCAACGTGGCAGATCTTCTGTTGAAGGAAAAAAAAAAAAACATTTTTAAAAGTCCAGTACCGCTTCTGAAGGACTCGCCAAGAGATGCAGGAGCGCTTCAATCTAGCGCACCATCGCTCGCTGGGTGATGTCCCTCCCTACGCGCTGGAATTCTACGCTGCACATGCTAGCACGCTTTTGTGCAGTGCCGAGGCGCATTCCAGCAGCTAGCTACCAAGCTTCTGTGGATCTGATTGGGCCACCATGTTGGATCTCTGCCAAGTCCTCCAAAATTTTGAGCAATCCACGTTGCTTGTGACTGAGCAGTGACAACTCTACAGTCAGCATTACAATACCACTGCTGTGTTTACTGAAAAAATCAATGTTGAAGATGGAAACCGCTGGCACGATGCAAGTGGGGGAATCTGAAGATGAAAACGATCAGCGTGATGATACCAACATCAGGCAACCTGCCTCAGGAAACGCTGGTCCCAGCTATGACAAAGAACAGGACGAGGAACAGCTGGAGTTGGAGCAGGAATTGGATGCCCCCACTGCCGAGGGACAGAGCGGTGCACGTTGGACTTCCACAATTTAGCGGGAATGGACAGCAGAAGAGGAAGAAAGTGATGCTGGTGACGAATATGGTGCATCACAACAATCACAACGCTCACAAGAACATGAAGACAGAGGAGTCTGGCAGGATTCTCTGGCACACATGGCTCAATTCATGCTAGACTGCATTGAACGCGGCCCGTGCATTATTCACTATTCATTATTATTCATTATTCTGGACAACACCAATTACTGGGTTTATACCCAGTTTATACAAACACAATGTTAAAAAACTGATTGAAGAAAGTGTCAGACAGGTCAAAAATGGAACAATTCCAGCAGGCCCTTGAGGATGGAGACTTTAGAGAGGAGATTGACATCCTCCTCCTTCTCTAGCCAGTTGTACGCCGACAGACTGACTTCAGCAAACCCAGGAGGACCAGGAGGGCAGCAAAGAACACAAGCTGCTGCTAGTGCCCAAAAGGGAATGGTATTGGCAGTGTCCTTGAAGTGGGAACATTTTTTGACAACCATGCAGCAGCCCACAGAACAGCAATCGGGCAGTTCCACGTCCTCCAACACCAATCGCCTGGAGAAGATGGTCAAGGTCTACATGTCAGATGGCGTAGCTGTGTTGAACAATCCATCTGCTGACAGACGGTGAGTGTGACAGCACAGAAGGACCATGGCAACTCACTCATAGTACCACAGTTTGATAGTGCTGCCCAAAAAATTATATGGATTCGTGGACCCGGGCAGTACTGGGAAGTGGGAACGCAGATTTTAGTACCTAAACACACGATACAACATGTTTTCCGGGGTCGGACTCTGAGGCACATACAGATGGTCCCGATCATCATCCTCATCATACAACTCTTCTCCTGAGTCAGACCCACCCACCACCTCTGCCACCCCAACATCCCCAGACACAGACCCCTCATCGTCCTCAACATTAACTTGGGATGCTAGCCTGAGCCAGACCTCCTCCTCCACATCAGGCCCCATCATCTCCTCAATGGCAGCCCTCATTAATCGCTCTGGCGACGGACCGATGGACACAACGTTCTCCTCTGGGGAGGGCTGCTGCTGACCACTGGCTGCTGGGGTGGATGTTATAGCTTGCGTGGGGCGTTGGCTGTTGCTGTTGTTAGGAGTGCTGCTCACAGCGGAGGTCTCTGAGGAACTCATGGTGAGCTCATATAGTGGTTGGCGGTGAGTGGAGTATTACTGATCCCAGCAATATACACACTGACTGGCAGAGTACGCAATGCTATATAGTGTGGCTGAGCGGTGTACACAGAGTGGCAGTAAACACAATGCTATATAGTCTGGCTGAGCGGTGTACACAGAGTGGCAGTAAACACAATGCTATATAGTCTGGCTGAGCGGTGTACACAGAGTGGCAGTACACACAATGCTATATAGTCTGGCTGAGCGGTGTACACAGAGTGGCAGTAAACAATGCTATATAGTGTGGCTGAGCGGTGTACACAGAGTGGCAGTAAACAATGCTATATAGTGTGGCTGAGCCGTGTACACAGAGTGGCAGTAAACAATGCTATATAGTCTGGCTGAGCAGTGTACACAGAGTGGCAGTACACACAATGCTATATAGTCTGGCTGAGCCGTGTACACAGAGTGGCAGTACACACAATGCTATATAGTGTGGCTGAGCGGTGTACACAGAGTGGCAGTAAACAATGCTATATAGTGTGGCTGAGCCGTGTACACAGAGTGGCAGTAAACAATGCTATATAGTGTGGCTGAGCCGTGTACACAGAGTGGCAGTAAACAATGCTATATAGTGTGGCTGAGCCGTGTACACAGAGTGGCAGTAAACAATGCTATATAGTCTGGCTGAGCGGTGTACACAGAGTGGCAGTACACACAATGCTATATAGTCTGGCTGAGCGGTGTACACAGAGTGGCAGTAAACACAATGCTATATATAGCGTGGCTGAGCGAGGTACACAGTGGCAGTACACACAATGCTATATAGTCTGGCTGAGCGGTGTACACAGAGTGGCAGTACACACAATGCTATATAGTGTGGCTGAGCAGTGTACACAGAGTGGCAGTACACACAATGCTATATAGTCTGGCTGAGCGGTGTACACAGAGTGGCAGTACACACAATGCTATATAGTGTGGCTGAGCGGTGTACACAGAGTGGCAGTACACACAATGCTATATAGTCTGGCTGAGCGGTGTACACAGAGTGGCAGTACACACAATGCTATATAGTCTGGCTGAGCGGTGTACACAGAGTGGCAGTACACACAATGCTATACAGTCTGGCTGAGCCGTGTACACAGAGTGGCAGTAAACAATGCTATATAGTCTGGCTGAGCGGTATACACAGAGTGGCAGTACACACAATGCTATATAGTCTGGCTTAGCCGTGTACACAGAGTGGCAGTACACACAATGCTATATAGTCTGGCTGAGCGGTGTACACAGAGTGGCAGTACACACAATGCTATATAGTCTGGCTGAGCGGTGTACACAGAGTGGCAGTACACACAATGCTATATAGTCTGGCTGAGCCGTGTACACAGAGTGGCAGTACACACAATGCTATATAGTCTGGCTGAGCGGTGTACACAGAGTGGCAGTACACACAATGCTATATAGTCTGGCTGAGCCGTGTACACAGAGTGGCAGTACACACAATGCTATATAGTCTGGCTGAGCGGTGTACACAGAGTGGCAGTAAACACAATGCTATATATAGCGTGGCTGAGCGAGGTACACAGTGGCAGTACACACAATGCTATATAGTCTGGCTGAGTGGTGTACACAGAGTGGCAGTAAACAATGCTATATATAGTGTGGCTGAGCGAGGTACACAGTGGCAGTAAACAATGCTATATATAGTGTGGCTGAGCGAGCGGTGTACTACTGTTCCCAGCAGCGACACACAATGACTGGGGGGGACCCTGGCTAGCGTGGCTGGAGAGCGAACTACCCTGCCTGCCTACCCAAAGCTAAACCCACAGAGAAATGGCGGAGATATGACGTGGTTCGGGTATTTATTTACCCGAACCACGTGACCGTTCGGCCAATCAGAGCGCGTTTGGGTCCGAACCACGTGACCCATTCGGCCAATCACAGCGCTAGCCGAACGTTCGGGGAACGTTCGGCCATGCGCTCTTAGTTCGGCCATGCGGCCAACGGTTTGGCCGAGCACCATCAGGTGTTCGGCCGAACTCGAACATCACCCGAACAGGGTGATGTTCTGCAGAACCCGAACAGTGGCGAACACTGTTCGCCCAACACTTCACTGTACACAGCTGGGTTCCACGGATGCAGAAAAAGGAGGACGCCACTTCTCCAGATAAGGCACACAAAAGCTTGTTTGGCCTTTGCAAATGCTCATCTGGACAAAGAAGAAGACTTCTGGTCTTCTGTGTTATGTCAGATGAAACAAAAATTGAATTGTTTGGTCACAATGTTTCCTTCATTTGGCGTAAAAGAGGAGAAGCCTTCAACCCAAAGAACACCATCCCCGCTGTCATACATGCTGGTGGGAACCTAATGCTTTGGGGGTGTTTTTCAGCCAATGGACCAGGGAACCTAATCACAGTAAACAGCACCATGAAAAAAGAGCAATACATGAGGATTCCCAACGACAACATCAGGCAGTCTGCAGAGAAACTTGACCTTGGGCACCAGTGGACATTGCAGCACGACAATGACCCAACACACTGCAAAAGTGGTGAAGAAATGGTTAGCAGACAACAACAATAACGTTTTGGAGTGACCCAGCCAGAGTCCTGACTTGAATCCAATTGAGAATCTGTGGAGGGAGCTAAAGATCAAGGTGATGGCAAGAAGACCCTCCAACCTGAAAGATTTGGAGCTCATTGCTAAAGATGAATGGGCAAAAATACCTGTAGAGACCTGCAAATAGCTGGTCTGCAGGTATATGAAGCGTTTCATTGTTGTTATGGCCAATAAAGGCTTTTCTATTGATTACTGAGAAGGGTGTGAATGAATTTGGACTGGACACTTTTTGCTGAAATGTAAATAAAAGCTGAGAAATGTTTTTTTCCACAATATTGCCTCTTGTACATCGTCTTATTATCCTTTGGGAGACACCTATGTCATTTCCCATCAAAAAAATTACTTGCTGATTGAATAAAAGTAACTTGAAAGCGGTATCGTCACCATAAAAATCAAATTTCAACAGCAACTGGTCTGAGTGTATTAAGTGATAAAGATGTTAATCCTGCATTCAAAACTTGCTAAACTTTTTGCTGCTGTTATGATTTGGAGTTATCACATACTTTAGGAGCACTGGCCCTTTAAAAGCCATTGCCATTCAGTTGCATGCTGGGAGTTCTTTTTATCTCCTCTTCCCTTTATTTCTCTGCCTAGTTTCTTATCTGCTCACTTGTGTTTACAAGTAAGGCTGAAGTGACTCAGAGATTGGAGGATAAGACAGTGTGCAGTTTCTAGTATACACCTCAGTGGTAGTGTCTGAAGACTCTGGGAGGAGGGCAGATAATGAATACACAATGAGCAAGAGAAGGGGGGGGGGAAGCAGAAAATTGTATACTCACCTAACAGTAATTTTCCTTTTCTGATGCATCCATGGCAGCACATTGGGTAGTGGCTCCGCCCCCACTACCTCATAGGACAAGTGAATATTTAAATGAGTTTGAGAGGAAGTGCTCGCTGTCTTTGTAACTATCAACTCACCGAATAATTGGGTGGGATCCATGTGCTGCCATGGGTGCATCAGGAAAGGAAAATTACCGTTAGGTGAGTATACAATTTTCCGCTTTCCTTATGCCTCCATGGGATCTAACTAGTAAAAAAATAAAGGGCGGGAGTCTTAGGAATATGCTGAAACAGACAGAAAATGTATTCATAATGTAACCATAGAGGAGGAGATAACAGCTCTCCCAAACTCTAGCGATGTCGATGCTGAAACATCCACTTTATAATGTGATATGAATGTATTGATAGTAGACCAGTTTGCTGCTTGGCAAATCTTTGCCACTGACACATTTGAATAGGCCGCCCATGAAGAGGACACGCTTCTCGTCGAATGCGCCATGATGTCATCTGGAGGCTGCAAGTTGATAGCCCTGTAGGATCCTTGAATGACTTTAACTAACCAGGAAGCAATGGTTCTGGGGGAGGCTGGTTGACTTTTCCTGTATCCCGCTGGTACCACGAACAGATGGTCTTTCTTACGGATCGGCTCAGTTGCTGTTAAGTATGCTGACAGAATTCTGGCAACAGCAAGAAAAGTGATCCCTCAGCTCTACCGCAAAGTAATAGATATACCAGGGAGTCGACCAGTCCACACCTGGATCCCTCTTAGGTGTGTGACACTCACAGCAGCAAAGACAGAATGACTGGGTCTCCACCTGGATTTGGGCAAAAATGCTGGTTTATTGTACCATAGTAATAGAAAAAACACAAGACGTTTTGGCCAGTGGCCTTTATCAAGTAACACTTGATAAAGGCCGCTGGCAAAAACGTCGTGTGTTTTTTCTATTACTATGGTACAGTAAACCAGCATTTTTGCACAAATCCAGGTAGAATCCTGGCAACATCCAATGTGTGAATGGCTGAGGTTGTATCCTCCTTGAATACTGGTAGTGACAGTTCTTGATTGAGATGGTAAGACTTCGCTACTTTGGGTAAGAAATGTTCCAAAGGTCTCAGTTGAACCCGGTCGTGATAGAAGACCAAATATGGTTCTCTGCAGCTTAATGCCCCAATTTCTGAGACTCTGTGTGCAGATGTGATGGCTACTAGGAAGCAGGTTTTAAGAGTCAGATTCCAAATGGAACAAGACTTTAAGGGTTCAAACGGTTCGCCTGTAAGATAGTTCAGGACTAGTGGTAAATCCCACTGAGGATATACTGCTTTTCTTGGTGGTTTTATCTTTATGACTGCCAGTATAAATTATTTGACTAGTGGGTGAAGAGCCCAGCGGTAGTCAGTCAGTGCAGACAAAGCTGATATCTGTACTTTTATAGCTGTTACGCTCGGTGGTATATTCTCCATGGTCAGCATATAATGCAGATCCTGACGTGAAGGAGACACACACATGCAAGCACAAGGAACCAGGATATCCCCAGTGTTGTGGAGGAGAGGACTGACTCCCATATGAGATGTGGCGCACAGAGCAGGCGTAGATCCGAGCAACCACAAACAATACTTAACAATAATGGCTCAGCGCAAAAGTAGCGCTGAGCGTATCAATGAAACTACAAACGACTGACTAACATATGTATATATCGGCAATGAACTGATATATAACATAAGCAAGGAACACTAGCTAGGAACTGGAGCAATACAAGGAACAGGACTAGGAAGGATTCGCTACTTCTACGCAGAAGTGAGCACAATCCACGCAAGGTAACAGGAACAGGACTAAGCTAACTAAGCACGGGTGATCACGGTAAGCGTAACCTACCAAAACGTGCCAAAGCTGACTGACTGAACACAGGATATAAACAGTCCGTGTACGTATATATCAACAGCACTGATGTATCAACGTAACACGAATACAAGGAAAATAACAAACGCGCTAGTATGCGTATATATCGGCGATTAACCAATATATGATGCAAGACTAGCAAAGTGACAAATACTGATAAACAGGAACAGGACTAGAAGGACTCACTGACTCCTACACAGGAGATCAGTGCAGTCCACATGAATTAACACTAGAACTAGAAACATGGTCTGGGCCAAAGTAACCGCAAGACAGGCTGTTGCTGGAACTATGATAGCCCATGGAGCACTGCAGGAAGCAGTCCTTTATACTGAGGTCATCCCATGGGAGCAGACATGCAAATTCCCACACAGGTGAATGGTAATCAATCACAGGCTGACAACAGGAAAGGGCAGACAATGATATGCAGCCTGCCAGAAAGGAATTGCAGCCCCATTGCAACAGACAATGTTTGCTTACACAAGAGCATCTTAAACTGCCATGAACTGCAGAGCGACTGCAGATGGAATCAACACTCAGGGTGAGTGCAAGCAAAACTATGCGAGCAAATGCACGCAAAGAAATCAAAAACTGCTTGTCTACAGTAAAACTGCAGCCAGCAGTACATGCTGCAGAAGTGATCATAACAATAGCATTGTAACTGAGTCCTTTTTCCACTCCTGACTGCAGAAACACTAAAATCTGTTGCGGTTGAGGATGTAGTGGGTCAAAGGAAGAGGTTTTTGCAAAAGCTGTAAATTTGTCCCAGATGTTGTGGTAAGCCCTATTGGTTGATGGTCTTCTCGCCTGCAGTATGCCAGTTACTTAGGAATTGCATCCTAAAATCTCTAGTTTCTTCCGCTTAACCTCCAAACCATTAAGTTGAGTCTGGCCGGAACGGGATGCAGAATCGGACCCTGCGATAGTAGGTTCTTCTTCAATGGAATGGCGATTGGGTCTTGAGTTGCCATCTGCAGCAGAAGTGGTTACCACGGTCGGCGTGGTTAATTCGGAATGACCGCCAGCAATATTATCTTCTCCTGTTGTAGTCTCTTGAGCAGTTTGTAGATTATAGGTATAGGTGGAAACACATACCCCACACGGAAATCCCAACTCCGCCCTCGAGAAAGGGTATCTCGCAAAGACGCAAAGAACTTCTTGCACTTTGCATTCGTGTTGGATGCCATGAGGTCCACCTCTGGCTTCTCCCATAGGGAGCATTTCTAAGAAAAGGTCCTCTGATCCAGAGCCCATTCATTGTTGTCTAGAGTCTTCCTGCTCAAGTAGTCTGCCTCGATGTTCTGAACTCCCGGAATGTATACTGCTTTAAATGACAGTAAGTTCTCCTCTGCCAACTGAAAGATGCGGTTCGTAATTTCCATTAATGGTAGGCTGCGTGTACCACCTTGCCTTTGTATGTGGGCTACTACTGTGGTATTGTCTACTCACAGTAAACAGTTCTTGTGAACAATGTGGCTGAGGAACGTCTGCAGAGCAAATAACACCACCATTAACTCCAGATGGTTTGATGATTGGTTTTGTAGATCTTTGCTCCAGTTCCCTTGAGCTACTTGGTCTTCGCAAGTTGCTCCCCATCCTTTCTTGCTGGCGTCTGTGGTGATTATCACTCATGGACTTGGGGAAATCTGGATCTGACGATGAATGTTTGCGTTCGACATCCACCAGAAAAGACTGTTCCTTACCATCTTGGAGATAACTATTTGCTGTTCCAGGCTTTCCCTGTCCCATTGTCTCAGAGACCCCCACTGGAAGTCCCGTCTGTGCCAATGGGCCCATGGCAGCATAGGTATGGTCGATGACAATGTACCCAGTAACTTCAGGCAATTTCTTGATGAGGTCTGTGATGTTTCTATCATCATTTGGACTCTTCCCTGGATTGGTGGAATCTTTTCCTCTGAAAACAATATTGTGTTCACTTGGGTCTGAAAACGTACTCCCAGAAAGACTAAGTCTTGTGTTGGGTGTAGGTGACTTTTTTCTTCGTTTATTAGCCAGCCAAACTTTGTTAAGGTCTGTAGTAGAACTTGTCTTTGTTGCAGAATAGTTTGATGATTGTCCGCCAGCAGGAGGATGTCGTCTAGATCAGTGGTTCCCAACCTTTTCCGGGCCGGGGAACACTTTCTGACCATATTTTTCTCCGGGGAACGGCGGCGGCGGCGGGGGGGGGGGGGGGGGGGGGCGGCGCGGGTGTTTGCGCGACCTAGTGGACAGCGCCGTGCTATGGGGGGGGGGGGAGCGGCTGCATAGCTAGCATAGTTGCCCCAGTATAGGGAGTTTAGTTGCCCCAGTATGGTTAGTATAGTTACCCCAGTATAGTGCCCCAGTATAGCTAGTATAGTCCCAGTATGGATAGGTAGTGCCCCAGTATAGCTAGTATAGTACCCAGATAGCTAGTATAGTGCCCAGTATAGCTAGCATAGTGCTCAGTATAGCTAGCATAGTGCCCAGTATAGGTAGGTAGTGCCCCAGTATAGTGCCCAGTATAGCTAGTATAGTTGCCCCCAGTATAGCTAGTTTCGTTGCCCCCAGTGTAGGTAGTTTCGTTGCCCCCAGTATAGCTAGTTTTGTTGCCCCCAGTATAGCTAGTTTAGTTGCCCCCAGTATAGCTAGTACAGTTCCCCCCAGTATAGATGCCCAGGAGGGGGGGAAGCAGCGCTAGAAGGAGGGGCAGTGGAGGCAGCGGTGGGGAGGCGGGAAATATCCCCCCCCCCTCCCTCACCTGGGACCCCTCCTTCTGCCTCTCTCCCCCTCCGTTTAGCGGTGGCAAGTGCGGCTCGGCGGCGGGGAGGCATACGGAGAATTACTCACCACTTCTGCGTTCCAAGCCCCGGCAACGTCATGTCGTCACACATCTCCGCCTTCAATACCGCCCACTGTGCTTCCGCTAATCAGGAAGAACAGTGGGCGGCATTGAAGGCGGAGATGTGTGACGACTTGACGTTGCCGGCGCTTGGAACGCAGAAGTGGTGAGTAATTCTCCGTATGCCTCCCCGCCGCCGAGCCGCACTTGCCACCGCTAAACGGAGGGGGAGAGAGGCAGAAGGAGGGGTCCCAGGTGAGGGAGGGGGGGATATTTCCCCCCTCCCCACCGCTGCCTCCACTGCCCCTCCTTCTAGCGCTACTTCCCCCCTCCTGCACCCTAAAGTAAGTACAGGTCTGGCGAGAGGCCAGACCTGTACGGCACACCGGGCAACATGCCGCGGCACACTGGTTGGGAAACACTGGTCTAGATAATGATAGACGCGTAAAACTTGTGTTCTTAGCATGGCGATCAATAATACCAGCACCTTTGTAAAAGTCCTTGGTGCAGTTGAGATGCCGAAGGGCAGACAAAGAAACTGAAAGTGCTGCTCGCCCACTGCAAATCTCAGATACCGCTGGTACTCCGACTCTATCGGAATGTGCAGGTATGCGTCTAGTAGATCTACTGACAGCCTCCAGTCTTTGACTGATAGGGCTTGACTTATCGACTGTAATGACTCCATCTTGAAGCTGCTTACGTCTATGAAGCGATTTAATCTCTTTAGATCTAGGACAGGACGTAGCTTTCCTGATTTCTTTTGGACAAAGAATAGAGGGGAATAAAACCCATCTCCTCTCTGATGCAAAGTCACCTGTGATATAGCCCGTTTCTCTATCAACTCTTCCAGATAGGAGTATAAGACGTGTTTTTTCTCCTTGCTTATAGGCATTCTGGTTGGTACAAACGTGTCCGGTGGGATTCTCTTGAAGGTCCAGGAGTGGCCGGCAGTTTTTGTTTTGTTTACCCAGTGGGAATTTATCTCCAAAGTCCATACATTGCTGAATGCTTGTAAACGTGCTCCCACTGGTGACTTCTGGCCCTGTGAATTGTCAAAAGGACTTCTTCTCGCCACGCTTGGGGCGCCTTGATAGACAGAGTGTCACTTTACTTGGCCTGAGGAAGTGGGCTGGGTCCCACGAAACGCATTGCCAGTGCTTAATTACTATTAAAATTATTTTTCTAAAGTGTTTTGTTGTCTATGAGGTAAGCCACCTCTTATTTTTGAATGTTATTGTTTTTAAAGTGTTTTATATACCTATTGGGCGTCTCTTCACCTCCTGTTGTACCGTACTCCTCCCGCTCCAAAGTGAGGGGAGTCCCACACACCTAACCTAAGGTGGAATTCCACCACCTTATAGGTCTACAGTGTATGGGAGTTTTCCAAGAGAGCGACCGCCTCCAGGACTGCTGGAATACCTGAGTGGAGTCAGGTTAAGATACTCCACCTGCCTAAAGTGGTCAGTTGCCCCTCGTGCAACCCACCTTTGTGAGTATTCTTTTGTCGAACCCCCCCTTTTCGAATTTTCATCTTTTTGTGACATACTGCACTATTTGGGTTCCCGTTGTCTTTGTGTTTTTTCCCCAGTACTCCATTCTTCTGTGAAGTTGACTGAGCTGTTGATTTCTGTTTATTCAATGATTGCAGTATGCTTTGAGTACTTTTCCAGTTCTTTTTTAAATTCTTCCCCGGCCGATAGGACGTCGCGTTTCTATACCTGTTCTGTTGCTGAGAAGGGTGAAAATTTTGCTTGGCCGGCGTTTGTCTTGGGGCAACAGACCGGATTTTCCTCCCGTCACCTTGGTAATTGCAGCATCCATTTTTTTCTCCAAATAACGACTTTCCATGAAACTGAATCTTGCACCAGGCCTGTCGTGAATTGGAATTGGCCGACCAGGATTTTAGCCATAAGGCTCTTTTTGCCGTGACTGAATATAGCATGGATCGTGAACAGCATCTCACTACATCAAAAGTCACTTCTCCCATGAAGTCTGCTGATAGTTTGAGGTCATCTAGTGCTGCAATAATTGTGTTCTTGTCCACTCCCGCATTGATGGCTGTTTCAATACTGTCCGTCCAAGCTCTTACTGCTTTCCCAACGGCGGCAAGGGCCTCAGCTGGCTTACAAGCTCCTCCTGCCGCCAGATATGACTTTTTAAGATCGAGGTCCGCCTTTCTTAACAAGACATCTTTAAAGGAAATGCATTCGTCTAATGAAAGGGGTTACATGCTTCGCCAACCGGATCACTGAGGCATCTGTAACGGGAGCATTTTCTAGAGATTTGGATTCTTTCGTAGGTAAAGGATATAACTTAGACAATCTGTTGTTCAATGGAGGTTTCTTCTCTTTTTTTTACCACTCCTCCTTAATTACATCCTCTTTTTCAGCCATAAACGGAAAGGTATTCCTCGTTTTGTTCAGATGAGTATAATATCTTTTCTTTTCTCTTTGAGGTAGATGGTTCTGTTTCTTCCTCTGACTCCCATTCTATGGCATCTCTTACGGATTTAACAAATGGTGGTACTAAGGCAAAATCAAATCCACATTGCAGAGATTCCTCCATCGATGCATCTGCAGAAGAAGATGCCAGAAGTTGTTGATTGTCAGTTTGGCTAGTGGGCAGATTGGCAATATACCATTGCATGGATTCTTGCACCGCCTTCTTAATTAACTCTGAGACATCCAAAGAGGATTGCACCGGTTCACCCGACATTTGTGCGAAGCAAGCTGCACAAACCAACTTGCCAGGTAGCAATGTATCCCCACATGCCCAGCAACCTGACGTCCTATGTGAATAATCTTCTGGTGAATGGTGTTGCCTTGGTGATCTGTTGCGTCTATGCGAATAGTAGTGATCCGCGTATTCATAATCACGGCTTCTGTGATGAGAGCGTAATCTGCTTCTTGAATGACGCTTGTCAGATCTGGACGAGTAGTATTGTGGTGGAGAAGATTTTCTTGTAGCTTTTCTTCTCTTCATCTGTCCGTCCTTGCCACTTCTCTGTGGTTCTTCTTCTGGGCTGTAAAGATAGTAGTCATATTAAGGACAACTGAGGGACACCTACCTATCAACATTTTGCTGGTCTCTCGATTGGCGCAGCAGTGTCAGAAGGATCAGCAAGTAAGACTGGGCTGAAAGTGATAGAAAAAGACAGATAGAAGAGTATAGAAAAGATAAACATTTAACCTAGTAAGCTACCCCTTATGACTTACTTTCCAACATGAGAAATGTCTGCTTCCATATCTGAAGCCAGCGAGCTATGGACGGCTGAGGCAGAGCCTGCACTGTCAGAAGCTGGGGAGTCTGACATGGTGGCAGTGCTCCACGCCGCTATGCTGGGTTTAAATAAACCTCTATGTTCCCCTGGATCTACAGATCCTTCCCCTCAGCTGCTCACAATTACTTGCCGCCAATCAGGGAAGTTAGGAGCGAGGTGGGACGTGCCAGCCAATCCTTTCAGTTAGCTGCACAAGCCCCGCCCCTCGCCATCACCACGGAAACCGCCAATGGAAGCTTACTTCCTATGTGGCCAATCGCATGCGTCCAAATGGTCGCATACTCTCCGCCCATTATGACATCATGCGCTCCACCAGCGGTCGGTGGTGGAGCGCACGCCCAACGCACGAGGAAACCCGACGGTACCTAGCAGCCTGATGCCTTCCACAGAGCAGTACAGAGGGAAGGCAGGAGGAAACCCAACCATACCTAGCAGCCTGATGCCTTCCACAGAGCAGTACAGAGGGAAGGTACGAGGAAACCCGACCGTACCTAGCAGCCTGATGCCTTCCACAGAGCAGAACAGAAGGAAGGCAGGAGGAAACCCGACCGTACCTAGCAGCCTGATGCCTTCCACAGAGCAGAACAGAGGGAAGGCAGGAGGAAACCTGACCGTACCTAGCAGCCTGATGCCTTCCACTGAGCAGTACAGAGGGAAGGCAGGAGGAAACCCAACCGTACCTAGCAGCCTGATGCCTTCCACAGAGCAGAACAGAAGGAAGGCAGGAGGAAACCCGACCGTACCTAGCAGCCTGATGCCTTCCACAGAGCAGAACAGAGGGAAGGCAGGAGGAAACCTGACCGTACCTAGCAGCCTGATGCCTTCCACTGAGCAGTACAGAGGGAAGGCAGGAGGAAACCCGACCGTACCTAGCAGCCTGATGCCTTCCACAGAGCAGAACAGAGGGAAGGCAGGAGGAAACCCGACCGTACCTAGCAGCCTGATGCCTTCCACAGAGCAGAACAGAAGGAAGGCAGGAGGAAACCCGACCGTACCTAGCAGCCTGATGCCTTCCACAGAGCAGAACAGAGGGAAGGCAGGAGGAAACCCGACCGTACCTAGCAGCCTGATGCCTTCCACAGAGCAGAACAGAAGGAAGGCAGGAGGAAACCCGACCGTACCTAGCAGCCTGATGCCTTCCACAGAGCAGAACAGAGGGAAGGCAGGAGGAAACCCGACCGTACCTAGCAGCCTGATGCCTTCCACAGAGCAGAACAGAGGGAAGGCAGGAGGAAACCCGACCGTACCTAGCAGCCTGATGCCTTCCACAGAGCAGAACAGAAGGAAGGCAGGAGGAAACCTGACCGTACCTAGCAGCCTGATGCCTTCCACAGAGCAGTACAGAGGGAAGGCACGAGGAAACCCAACCGTACCTAGCAGCCTGATGCCTTCCACAGAGCAGAACAGAGGGAAGGCAGGAGGAAACCCGACCGTACCTAGCAGCCTGATGCCCTCCACAGAGCAGAACAGAAGGAAGGCAGGAGGAAACCCGACCGTACCTAGCAGCCTGATGCCTTCCAAAGAGCAGAACAGAGGGAAGGCAGGAGGAAACCCGACCGTACCTAGCAGCCTGATGCCTTCCACAGAACAGAAGGAAGGCAGGAGGAAACCCGACCGTACCTAGCAGCCTAATGCCTTCCACAGAGCAGTACAGAAGGAAGGCAGGAGGAAACCCGACCGTACCTAGCAGCCTGAAGCCTTCCACAGAGCAGAACAGAAGGAAGGCAGGAGGAAACCCGACCGTACCTAGCAGCCTGATGCCTTCCACAGAGCAGAACAGAGGGAAGGCAGGAGGAAACCCGACTGTACCTAGCAGCCTGATGCCTTCCACAGAGCAGTACAGAGGGAAGGCAGGAGGAAACCCGACCGTACCTAGCAGCCTGATGCCTTCCACAGAGCAGAACAGAAGGAAGGCAGGAGGAAACCCGACCGTACCTAGCAGCCTGATGCCTTCCACAGAGCAGAACAGAGGGAAGGCAGGAGGAAACCCAACCGTACCTAGCAGCCTGATGCCTTCCACAGAGCAGAACAGAAGGAAGGCAGGAGGAAACCCGACCGTACCTAGCAGCCTGATGCCTTCCACAGAGCAGAACAGAGGGAAGGCAGGAGGAAACCCAACCGTACCTAGCAGCCTGATGCCTTCCACAGAGCAGAACAGAAGGAAGGCAGGAGGAAACCCGACCGTACCTAGCAGCCTGATGCCTTCCACAGAGCAGAACAGAGGAAAGGCAGGAGGAAACCTGACCGTACCTAGCAGCCTGATGCCTTCCACTGAGCAGTACAGAGGGAAGGCAGGAGGAAACCCAACCGTACCTAGCAGCCTGATGCCTTCCACAGAGCAGAACAGAAGGAAGGCAGGAGGAAACCCGACCGTACCTAGCAGCCTGATGCCTTCCACAGAGCAGAACAGAGGGAAGGCAGGAGGAAACCCGACCGTACCTAGCAGCCTGATGCCTTCCACAGAGCAGTACAGAGGGAAGGCAGGAGGAAACCCGACCGTACCTAGCAGCCTGATGCCTTCCACAGAGCAGAACAGAGGGAAAGCAGGAGGAAACCTGACCGTACTTAGCAGCCTGATGCCTTCCACTGAGCAGTACAGAGGGAAGGCAGGAGGAAACCCGACCGTACCTAGCAGCCTGATGCCTTCCACAGAGCAGAACAGAGGGAAGGCAGGAGGAAACCCGACCGTACCTAGCAGCCTGATGCCTTCCACAGAGCAGAACAGAAGGAAGGCAGGAGGAAACCCGACCGTACCTAGCAGCCTGATGCCTTCCACAGAGAAAAACAGAGGGAAGGCAGGAGGAAACCCGACCGTACCTAGCAGCCTGATGCCTTCCACAGAGCAGAACAGAGGGAAGGCAGGAGGAAACCCGACCGTACCTAGCAGCCTGATGCCTTCCACAGAGCAGAACAGAGGGAAGGCAGGAGGAAACCCGACCGTACCTAGCAGCCTGATGCCTTCCACAGAGCAGAACAGAGGGAAGGCAGGAGGAAACCCGACCGTACCTAGCAGCCTGATGCCTTCCACAGAGCAGAACAGAAGGAAGGCAGGAGGAAACCTGACCGTACCTAGCAGCCTGATGCCTTCCACAGAGCAGTACAGAGGGAAGGCACGAGGAAACCCAACCGTACCTAGCAGCCTGATGCCTTCCACAGAGCAGAACAGAGGGAAGGCAGGAGGAAACCCGACCGTACCTAGCAGCCTGATGCCCTCCACAGAGCAGAACAGAAGGAAGGCAGGAGGAAACCCGACCGTACCTAGCAGCCTGATGCCTTCCACAGAGCAGAACAGAAGGAAGGCAGGAGGAAACCCGACCGTACCTAGCAGCCTAATGCCTTCCACAGAGCAGTACAGAAGGAAGGCAGGAGGAAACCCGACCGTACCTAGCAGCCTGAAGCCTTCCACAGAGCAGAACAGAAGGAAGGCAGGAGGAAACCCGACCGTACCTAGCAGCCTGATGCCTTCCACAGAGCAGAACAGAGGGAAGGCAGGAGGAAACCCGACTGTACCTAGCAGCCTGATGCCTTCCACAGAGCAGTACAGAGGGAAGGCAGGAGGAAACCCGACCGTACCTAGCAGCCTGATGCCTTCCACAGAGCAGTACAGAGGGAAGGCAGGAGGAAACCCAACCGTACCTAGCAGCCTGATGCCTTCCACAGAGCAGAACAGAAGGAAGGCAGGAGGAAACCCGACCGTACCTAGCAGCCTGATGCCTTCCACAGAGCAGAACAGAGGGAAGGCAGGAGGAAACCTGACCGTACCTAGCAGCCTGATGCCTTCCACTGAGCAGTACAGAGGGAAGGCAGGAGGAAACCCGACCGTACCTAGCAGCCTGATGCCTTCCACAGAGCAGAACAGAGGGAAGGCAGGAGGAAACCCGACCGTACCTAGCAGCCTGATGCCTTCCACAGAGCAGAACAGAAGGAAGGCAGGAGGAAACCCGACCGTACCTAGCAGCCTGATGCCTTCCACAGAGCAGAACAGAAGGAAGGCAGGAGGAAACCCGACCGTACCTAGCAGCCTGATGCCTTCCACAGAGTAGAACAGAGGGAAGGCAGGAGGAAACCCGACCGTACCTAGCAGCCTGATGCCTTCCACAGAGCAGAACAGAAGGAAGGCAGGAGGAAACCCGACCGTACCTAGCAGCCTGATGCCTTCCACAGAGCAGAACAGAGGGAAGGCAGGAGGAAACCCGACCGTACCTAGCAGCCTGATGCCTTCCACAGAGCAGAACAGAGGGAAGGCAGGAGGAAACCCGACCGTACCTAGCAGCCTGATGCCTTCCACAGAGCAGAACAGAGGGAAGGCAGGAGGAAACCCGACCGTACCTAGCAGCCTGATGCCTTCCACAGAGCAGAACAGAGGGAAGGCAGGAGGAAACCCGACCGTACCTAGCAGCCTGATGCCTTCCACAGAGCAGAACAGAAGGAAGGCAGGAGGAAACCTGACCGTACCTAGCAGCCTGATGCCTTCCACAGAGCAGTACAGAGGGAAGGCACAAGGAAACCCAACCGTACCTAGCAGCCTGATGCCTTCCACAGAGCAGAACAGAGGGAAGGCAGGAGGAAACCCGACCGTACCTAGCAGCCTGATGCCCTCCACAGAGCAGAACAGAAGGAAGGCAGGAGGAAACCCGACCGTACCTAGCAGCCTGATGCCTTCCAAAGAGCAGAACAGAGGGAAGGCAGGAGGAAACCCGACCGTACCTAGCAGCCTGATGCCTTCCACAGAGCAGTACAGAAGGAAGGCAGGAGGAAACCCGACCGTACCTAGCAGCCTGAAGCCTTCCACAGAGCAGAACAGAAGGAAGGCAGGAGGAAACCCGACCGTACCTAGCAGCCTGATGCCTTCCACAGAGCAGAACAGAGGGAAGGCAGGAGGAAACCCGACTGTACCTAGCAGCCTGATGCCTTCCACAGAGCAGTACAGAGGGAAGGCAGGAGGAAACCCGACCGTACCTAGCAGCCTGATGCCTTCCACAGAGCAGAACAGAAGGAAGGCAGGAGGAAACCCGACCGTACCTAGCAGCCTGATGCCTTCCACAGAGCAGAACAGAGGGAAGGCAGGAGGAAACCCGACCGTACCTAGCAGCCTGATGCCTTCCACAGAGCAGTACAGAGGGAAGGCAGGAGGAAACCCGACCGTACCTAGCAGCCTGATGCCTTCCACAGAGCAGTACAGAGGGAAGGCAGGAGGAAACCCGACCGTACCTAGCAGCCTGATGCCTTCCACAGAGCAGAACAGAGGGAAGGCAGGAGGAAACCCGACCGTACCTAGCAGCCTGATGCCTTCCACAGAGCAGAACAGAGGGAAGGCAGGAGGAAACCCGACCGTACCTAGCAGCCTGATGCCTTCCACAGAGCAGTACAGAAGGAAGGCAGGAGGAAACCTGACCGTACCTAGCAGCCTGATGCCTTCCACAGAGCAGTACAGAGGGAAGGCAGGAGGAAACCCGACCGTACCTAGCAGCCTGATGCCTTCCACAGAGCAGAACAGAAGGAAGGCAGGAGAAAACCCGACCGTACCTAGCAGCCTGATGCCTTCCACAGAGCAGAACAGAAGGAGGGCAGGAGGAAACCCGACCGTACCTAGCAGCCTGATGCCTTCCACAGAGCAGAACAGAGGGAAGGCAGGAGGAAACCCGACCGTACCTAGCAGCCTGATGCCTTCCACTGAGCAGAACAGAGGGAAGGCAGGAGGAAACCTGACCGTACCTAGCAGCCTGATGCCTTCCACAGAGCAGAAAAGAGGGAAGGCAGGAGGAAACCCGACTGTACCTAGCAGCCTGATGCCTTCCACAGAGCAGAACAGAGGGAAGGCAGGAGGAAACCCGTCCGTACCTAGCAGCCTGATGCCTTCCACAGAGCAGAACAGAAGGAAGGCAGGAGGAAACCCGACCGTACCTAGCAGCCTGATGCCTTCAAAGAGCAGTACAGAAGGAAGGCACGAGGAAACCCGACCGTACCTAGCAGCCTGATGCCTTCCACAGAGCAGTACAGAGGGAAGGCAGGAGGAAACCCGACCATACCTAGCAGCCTGATGCCTTCCACAGAGCAGTACAGAGGGAAGGCACGAGGAAACCCGACCGTACCTAGCAGCCTGATGCCTTCCACAGAGCAGAACAGAAGGAAGGCAGGAGGAAACCTGACCGTACCTAGCAGCCTGATGCCTTCCACAGAGCAGAACAGAGGGAAGGCAGGAGGAAACCCGACCATACCTAGCAGCCTGATGCCTTCCACAGAGCAGTACAGAAGGAAGGCAGGAGGAAACCCGACCGTACCTAGCAGCCTGATGCCTTCCACAGAGCAGTACAGAGGGAAGGCAGGAGGAAACCCGACCGTACCTAGCAGCCTGATGCCTTCCACAGAGCAGAACAGAGGGAAGGCACAAGGAAACCCGACCGTACCTAGCAGCCTGATGCCTTCCACAGAGCAGAACAGAAGGAAGGCAGGAGAAAACCCGACCGTACCTAGCAGCCTGATGCCTTCCACAGAGCAGAACAGAGGGAAGGCAGGAGGAAACCCGACCGTACCTAGCAGCATGATGCCTTCCACAGAGCAGAACAGAGGGAAGGCAGGAGGAAACCCGACCGTACCTAGCAGCCTGATGCCTTCCACAGAGCAGAACAGAAGGAAGGCAGGAGGAAACCCGACCGTACCTAGCAGCCTGATGCCTTCCACAGAGCAGAACAGAGGGAAGGCAGGAGGAAACCCGACCGTACCTAGCAGCATGATGCCTTCCACAGAGCAGAACAGAGGGAAGGCACAAGGAAACCCGACCGTACCTAGCAGCCTGATGCCTTCCACAGAGCAGAACAGAAGGAAGGCAGGAGGAAACCCGACCGTACCTAGCAGCCTGATGCCTTCCACAGAGCAGAACAGAAGGAAGGCACGAGGAAACCCGACCGTACCTAGCAGCCTGATGCCTTCCACTGAGCAGAACAGAGGGAAGGCAGGAGGAAACCCGACCGTACCTAGCAGCCTGATGCCTTCCACAGAGCAGTACAGAGGGAAGGCAGGAGGAAACCCGACCGTACCTAGCAGCCTGATGCCTTCCACAGAGCAGAACAGAGAGAAGGCAGGAGGAAACCCGACCGTACCTAGCAGCCTGATGCCTTCCACAGAGCAGTACAGAGGGAAGGCAGGAGGAAACCCCACAGTACCTAGCAGCCTGATGCCTTCCACAGAGCAGAACAGAGGGAAGGCAGGAGGAAACCCGACCGTACCTAGCAGCCTGATGCCTTCCACAGAGCAGAACAGAGGGAAGGCAGGAGGAAACCCGACCGTACCTAGCAGCGTGATGCCTTCCACAGAGCAGTACAGAGGGAAGGCACGAGGAAACCCGACCGTACCTAGCAGCCTGATGCCTTGCACAGAGCAGTACAGAGGGAAGGCAGGAGGAAACCCGACCGTACCTAGCAGCCTGATGCCTTCCACAGAGTAGTACAGAGGGAAGGCAGGAGGAAACCCGACCGTACCTAGCAGCCTGATGCCTTCCACAGAGCAGAACAGAGGGAAGGCATGAGGAAACCCAACCGTACCTAGCAGCCTGATGCCTTCCACAGAGCAGAACAGAAGGAAGGCAGGAGGAAACCCGTCCGTACCTAGCAGCCTGATGCCTTCCACAGAGCAGTACAGAGGGAAGGCAGGAGGAAACCCGACCGTACCTAGCAGCCTGATGCCTTCCACAGAGCAGAACAGAGAGAAGGCAGGAGGAAACCCGACCGTACCTAGCAGCCTGATGCCTTCCACAGAGCAGTACAGAGGGAAGGCAGGAGGAAACCCCACAGTACCTAGCAGCCTGATGCCTTCCACAGAGCAGTACAGAAGGAAGGCAGGAGGAAACCCGACCGTACCTAGCAGCCTGATGCCTTCCACAGAGCAGAACAGAAGGAAGGCAGGAGGAAACCCGACCGTACCTAGCAGCCTGATGCCTTCCACAGAGCAGAATAGAGGGAAGGCAGGAGGAAACCCGACCGTACCTAGCAGCCTGATGCCTTCCACAGAGCAGTACAGAGGGAAGGCATGAGGAAACCCGACCGTACCTAGCAGCCTGATGCCTTCCACAGAGCAGTACAGAAGGAAGGCACGAGGAAACCCGACCGTACCTAGCAGCCTGATGCCTTCCACAGAGCAGAACAGAAGGAAGGCAGGAGGAAACCCGACCGTACCTAGCAGCCTGATGCCTTCCACAGAGCAGAAAAGAAGGAAGGCAGGAGGAAACACGACCGTACCTAGCAGCCTGATGCCTTCCACAGAGCAGTACAGAAGGAAGGCAGGAGGAAACCCGACCGTACCTAGCAGCCTGATGCCTTCCACAGAGCAGAACAGAGGGAAGGCAGGAGGAAACCCGACCGTACCTAGCAGCCTGATGCCTTCCACAGAGCAGTACAGAGGGAAGGCAGGAGGAAACCCGACCGTACCTAGCAGCCTGATGCCTTCCACAGAGAAGAACAGAGGGAAGGCACGAGGAAACCCGACCGTACCTAGCAGCATGATGCCTTCCACAGAGCAGAACAGAAGGAAGGCAGGAGGAAACCCGACCGTACCTAGCAGCCTGATGCCTTCCACAGAGCAGAACAGAGGGAAGGCAGGAGGAAACCCGACCGTACCTAGCAGCCTGATGCCTTCCACAGAGCAGAACAGAGGGAAGGCAGGAGGAAACCCGACCGTACCTAGCAGCCTGATGCCTTCCACAGAGCAGAACAGAGGGAAGGCAGGAGGAAACCCGACCGTACCTAGCAGCCTGATGCCTTCCACAGAGCAGAACAGAGGGAAGGCAGGAGGAAACCCGACTGTACCTAGCAGCCTGATGCCTTCCACAGAGCAGAACAGAGGGAAGGCAGGAGGAAACCCGTCCGTACCTAGGAGCCTGATGCCTTCCACAGAGCAGAACAGAAGGAAGGCAGGAGGAAACCCGACCGTACCTAGCAGCCTGATGCCTTCAAAGAGCAGTACAGACGGAAGGCACGAGGAAACCCGACCGTACCTAGCAGCCTGATGCCTTCCACAGAGCAGTACAGCGGGAAGGCAGGAGGAAACCCGACCATACCTAGCAGCCTGATGCCTTCCACAGAGCAGTACAGAGGGAAGGCAGGAGGAAACCCGACCGTACCTAGCAGCCTGATGCCTTCCACAGAGCAGTACAGAGGGAAGGCAGGAGGAAACCCGACCGTACCTAGCAGCCTGATGCCTTCCACAGAGCAGTACAGAGGGAAGGCAGGAGGAAACCCGACCGTACCTAGCAGCCTGATGCCTTCCACAGAGCAGTACAGAGGGAAGGCAGGAGGAAACCCGACCGTACCTAGCAGCCTGATGCCTTCCACAGAGCAGTACAGAGGGAAGGCAGGAGGAAACCCGACCGTACCTAGCAGCCTGATGCCTTCCACAGAGCAGTACAGAGGGAAGGCACGAGGAAACCCGACCGTACCTAGCAGCCTGATGCCTTCCACAGAGCAGAACAGAAGGAAGGCAGGAGGAAACCCGACCGTACCTAGCAGCCTGATGCCTTCCACACAGCAGAACAGAGGGAAGGCAGGAGGAAACCCGACCGTACCTAGCAGCCTGATGCCTTCCACAGAGCAGAACAGAGGGAAGGCACGAGGAAACCCGACCGTACCTAGCAGCCTGATGCCTTCCACAGAGCAGAACAGAGGGAAGGCAGCAGGAAACCCGACCGTACCTAGCAGCCTGATGCCTTCCACAGAGCAGTACAGAAGGAAGGCAGGAGGAAACCCGACCGTACCTAGCAGCCTGATGCCTTCCACAGAGCAGAACAGAAGGAAGGCAGGAGAAAACCCGACCGTACCTAGCAGCCTGATGCCTTCCACAGAGCAGAACAGAGGGAAGGCAGGAGGAAACCAGACCGTACCTAGCAGCCTGATGCCTTCCACAGAGCAGAACAGAGGGAAGGCAGGAGGAAACCCGACCGTACCTAGCAGCCTGATGCCTTCCACAGAGCAGTACAGAGGGAAGGCACGAGGAAACCCGACCGTACCTAGCAGCCTGATGCCTTCCACAGAGCAGAACAGAAGGAAGGCAGGAGGAAACCCGACCGTACCTAGCAGCCTGATGCCTTCCACAGAGCAGAACAGAGGGAAGGCACAAGGAAACCCGACCGTACCTAGCAGCCTGATGCCTTCCACAGAGCAGTACAGAGGGAAGGCAGGAGGAAACCCGACCGTACCTAGCAGCCTGATGCCTTCCACAGAGCAGAACAGAGGGAAGGCAGGAGGAAACCCGACCGTACCTAGCAGCCTGATGCCTTCCACAGAGCAGTACAGAGGGAAGGCAGGAGGAAACCCGACCGTACCTAGCAGCCTGATGCCTTCCACAGAGCAGAACAGAGGGAAGGCAGGAGGAAACCCGACCGTACCTAGCAGCCTGATGCCTTCCACAGAGCAGAACAGAGGGAAGGCAGGAGGAAACCCGACCGTACCTAGCAGCCTGATGCCTTCCACAGAGCAGTACAGAAGGAAGGCAGGAGGAAACCCGACCGTACCTAGCAGCCTGATGCCTTCCACAGAGCAGAACAGAGGGAAGGCAGGAGGAAACCCGACCGTACCTAGCAGCCTGATGCCTTCCACAGAGCAGAACAGAAGGAAGGCAGGAGGAAACCCGACCGTACCTAGCAGCCTGATGCCTTCCACTGAGCAGAACAGAAGGAAGGCAGGAGGAAACCCGACCGTACCTAGCAGCCTGATGCCTTCCACAGAGCAGTACAGAGGGAAGGCAGGAGGAAACCCGACCGTACCTAGCAGCCTGATGCCTTCCACAGAGCAGAACAGAGGGAAGGCAGGAGGAAACCCGACCGTACCTAGCAGCCTGATGCCTTCCACAGAGCAGTACAGAGGGAAGGCAGGAGGAAACCCCACAGTACCTAGCAGCCTGATGCCTTCCACAGAGCAGTACAGAAGGAAGGCAGGAGGAAACCCGACCGTACCTAGCAGCCTGATGCCTTCCACAGAGCAGAACAGAAGGAAGGCAGGAGGAAACCCGACCGTACCTAGCAGCCTGATGCCTTCCACAGAGCAGAACAGAGGGAAGGCAGGAGGAAACCCGACCGTACCTAGCAGCCTGATGCCTTCCACAGAGCAGTACAGAGAGAAGGCATGAGGAAACCCGACCGTACCTAGCAGCCTGATGCCTTCCACAGAGCAGTACAGAAGGAAGGCAGGAGGAAACCTGACCGTACCTAGCAGCCTGATGCCTTCCACAGAGCAGAACAGAGGGAAGGCAGGAGGAAACCCGACCGTACCTAGCAGCCTGATGCCTTCCACAGAGCAGAACAGAGGGAAGGCAGGAGGAAACCTGACCGTACCTAGCAGCCTGATGCCTTCCACAGAGCAGTACAGAAGGAAGGCAGGAGGAAACACGACCGTACCTAGCAGCCTGATGCCTTCCACAGAGCAGTACAGAAGGAAGGCACGAGGAAACCCGACCGTACCTAGCAGCCTAATGCCTTCCACAGAGCAGAACAGAGGGAAGGCAGGAGGAAACCCGACCGTACCTAGCAGCCTGATGCCTTCCACAGAGCAGAACAGAGGGAAGGCAGGAGGAAACCCGACCGTACCTAGCAGCCTGATGCCTTCCACAGAGCAGTACAGAGAGAAGGCATGAGGAAACCCGACCGTACCTAGCAGCCTGATGCCTTCCACAGAGCAGAACAGAGGGAAGGCAGGAGGAAACCCGACCGTACCTAGCAGCCTAATGCCTTCCACAGAGCAGTACAGAAGGAAGGCAGGAGGAAACCCGACCGTACCTAGCAGCCTGATGCCTTCCACAGAGCAGAACAGAGGGAAGGCAGGAGGAAACCCGACCGTACCTAGCAGCCTGATGCCTTCCACAGAGCAGAACAGAAGGAAGGCAGGAGGAAACCCGACCGTACCTAGCAGCCTGATGCCTTCCACAGAGCAGAACAGAGGGAAGGCAGGAGGAAACCCGACCGTACCTAGCAGCCTGATGCCTTCCACAGAGCATAACAGAGGGAAGGCAGGAGGAAACCCGACCTTACCTAGCAGCCTGATGCCTTCCACAGAGCAGAACAGAGGGAAGGCAGGAGGAAACCCGACCGTACCTAGCAGCCTGATGCCTTCCACAGAGCAGAACAGAGGGAAGGCAGGAGGAAACCCGACTGTACCTAGCAGCCTGATGCCTTCCACAGAGCAGAACAGAGGGAAGGCAGGAGGAAACCCGTCCGTACCTAGGAGCCTGATGCCTTCCACAGAGCAGAACAGAAGGAAGGCAGGAGGAAACCCGACCGTACCTAGCAGCCTGATGCCTTCAAAGAGCAGTACAGAAGGAAGGCACGAGGAAACCCGACCGTACCTAGCAGCCTGATGCCTTCCACAGAGCAGTACAGCGGGAAGGCAGGAGGAAACCCGACCATACCTAGCAGCCTGATGCCTTCCACAGAGCAGTACAGAGGGAAGGCAGGAGGAAACCCGACCGTACCTAGCAGCCTGATGCCTTCCACAGAGCAGTACAGAGGGAAGGCAGGAGGAAACCCGACCGTACCTAGCAGCCTGATGCCTTCCACAGAGCAGTACAGAGGGAAGGCAGGAGGAAACCCGACCGTACCTAGCAGCCTGATGCCTTCCACAGAGCAGTACAGAGGGAAGGCAGGAGGAAACCCGACCGTACCTAGCAGCCTGATGCCTTCCACAGAGCAGTACAGAGGGAAGGCAGGAGGAAACCCGACCGTACCTAGCAGCCTGATGCCTTCCACAGAGCAGTACAGAGGGAAGGCACGAGGAAACCCGACCGTACCTAGCAGCCTGATGCCTTCCACAGAGCAGAACAGAAGGAAGGCAGGAGGAAACCCGACCGTACCTAGCAGCCTGATGCCTTCCACACAGCAGAACAGAGGGAAGGCAGGAGGAAACCCGACCGTACCTAGCAGCCTGATGCCTTCCACAGAGCAGAACAGAGGGAAGGCACGAGGAAACCCGACCGTACCTAGCAGCCTGATGCCTTCCACAGAGCAGAACAGAGGGAAGGCAGCAGGAAACCCGACCGTACCTAGCAGCCTGATGCCTTCCACAGAGCAGTACAGAAGGAAGGCAGGAGGAAACCCGACCGTACCTAGCAGCCTGATGCCTTCCACAGAGCAGAACAGAAGGAAGGCAGGAGAAAACCCGACCGTACCTAGCAGCCTGATGCCTTCCACAGAGCAGAACAGAGGGAAGGCAGGAGGAAACCAGACCGTACCTAGCAGCCTGATGCCTTCCACAGAGCAGAACAGAGGGAAGGCAGGAGGAAACCCGACCGTACCTAGCAGCCTGATGCCTTCCACAGAGCAGTACAGAGGGAAGGCACGAGGAAACCCGACCGTACCTAGCAGCCTGATGCCTTCCACAGAGCAGAACAGAAGGAAGGCAGGAGGAAACCCGACCGTACCTAGCAGCCTGATGCCTTCCACAGAGCAGAACAGAGGGAAGGCACAAGGAAACCCGACCGTACCTAGCAGCCTGATGCCTTCCACAGAGCAGTACAGAGGGAAGGCAGGAGGAAACCCGACCGTACCTAGCAGCCTGATGCCTTCCACAGAGCAGAACAGAGGGAAGGCAGGAGGAAACCCGACCGTACCTAGCAGCCTGATGCCTTCCACAGAGCAGTACAGAGGGAAGGCAGGAGGAAACCCGACCGTACCTAGCAGCCTGATGCCTTCCACAGAGCAGAACAGAGGGAAGGCAGGAGGAAACCCGACCGTACCTAGCAGCCTGATGCCTTCCACAGAGCAGTACAGAAGGAAGGCAGGAGGAAACCCGACCGTACCTAGCAGCCTGATGCCTTCCACAGAGCAGAACAGAGGGAAGGCAGGAGGAAACCCGACCGTACCTAGCAGCCTGATGCCTTCCACAGAGCAGAACAGAAGGAAGGCAGGAGGAAACCCGACCGTACCTAGCAGCCTGATGCCTTCCACTGAGCAGAACAGAAGGAAGGCAGGAGGAAACCCGACCGTACCTAGCAGCCTGATGCCTTCCACAGAGCAGTACAGAGGGAAGGCAGGAGGAAACCCGACCGTACCTAGCAGCCTGATGCCTTCCACAGAGCAGAACAGAGGGAAGGCAGGAGGAAACCCGACCGTACCTAGCAGCCTGATGCCTTCCACAGAGCAGTACAGAGGGAAGGCAGGAGGAAACCCCACAGTACCTAGCAGCCTGATGCCTTCCACAGAGCAGTACAGAAGGAAGGCAGGAGGAAACCCGACCGTACCTAGCAGCCTGATGCCTTCCACAGAGCAGAACAGAAGGAAGGCAGGAGGAAACCCGACCGTACCTAGCAGCCTGATGCCTTCCACAGAGCAGAACAGAGGGAAGGCAGGAGGAAACCCGACCGTACCTAGCAGCCTGATGCCTTCCACAGAGCAGTACAGAGAGAAGGCATGAGGAAACCCGACCGTACCTAGCAGCCTGATGCCTTCCACAGAGCAGTACAGAAGGAAGGCAGGAGGAAACACGACCGTACCTAGCAGCCTGATGCCTTCCACAGAGCAGTACAGAAGGAAGGCACGAGGAAACCCGACCGTACCTAGCAGCCTAATGCCTTCCACAGAGCAGAACAGAGGGAAGGCAGGAGGAAACCCGACCGTACCTAGCAGCCTGATGCCTTCCACAGAGCAGAACAGAGGGAAGGCAGGAGGAAACCCGACCGTACCTAGCAGCCTGATGCCTTCCACAGAGCAGTACAGAGAGAAGGCATGAGGAAACCCGACCGTACCTAGCAGCCTGATGCCTTCCACAGAGCAGAACAGAGGGAAGGCAGGAGGAAACCCGACCGTACCTAGCAGCCTAATGCCTTCCACAGAGCAGTACAGAAGGAAGGCAGGAGGAAACCTGACCGTACCTAGCAGCCTGATGCCTTCCACAGAGCAGTACAGAGGGAAGGCAGGAGGAAACCCGACCGTACTTAGCAGCCTGATGCCTTCCACAGAGCAGAACAGAAGGAAGGCAGGAGGAAACCCGACCGTACCTAGCAGCCTGATGCCTTCCACAGAGCAGAACAGAAGGAAGGCAGGAGGAAACCCGACCGTACCTAGCAGCCTGATGCCTTCCACAGAGCAGAACAGAAGGAAGGCAGGAGGAAACCTGACCGTACCTAGCAGCCTGATGCCTTCCACAGAGCAGAACAGAAGGAAGGCAGGAGGAAACCCGACCGTACCTAGCAGCCTGATGCCTTCCACAGAGCAGAACAGAGGGAAGGCAGGAGGAAACCCGACCGTACCTAGCAGCCTGATGCCTTCCACAGAGCAGTACAGAGGGAAGGCAGGAGGAAACCCGACCATACCTAGCAGCCTGATGCCTTCCACAGAGCAGTACAGAGGGAAGGCACGAGGAAACCCGACCGTACCTAGCAGCCTGATGCCTTCCACAGAGCAGAACAGAAGGAAGGCAGGAGGAAACCCGACCGTACCTAGCAGCCTGATGCCTTCCACAGAGCAGAACAGAGGGAAGGCACGAGGAAACCCGACCGTACCTAGCAGCCTGATGCCTTCCACAGAGCAGAACAGAGGGAAGGCAGCAGGAAACCCGACCGTACCTAGCAGCCTGATGCCTTCCACAGAGCAGTACAGAAGGAAGGCAGGAGGAAACCCGACCGTACCTAGCAGCCTGATGCCTTCCACAGAGCAGAACAGAAGGAAGGCAGGAGAAAACCCGACCGTACCTAGCAGCCTGATGCCTTCCACAGAGCAGAACAGAGGGAAGGCAGGAGGAAACCCGACCGTACCTAGCAGCCTGATGCCTTCCACAGAGCAGAACAGAGGGAAGGCAGGAGGAAACCCGACCGTACCTAGCAGCCTGATGCCTTCCACAGAGCAGTACAGAGGGAAGGCAGGAGGAAACCCCACAGTACCTAGCAGCCTGATGCCTTCCACAGAGCAGTACAGAAGGAAGGCAGGAGGAAACCCGACCGTACCTAGCAGCCTGATGCCTTCCACAGAGCAGAACAGAAGGAAGGCAGGAGGAAACCCGACCGTACCTAGCAGCCTGATGCCTTCCACAGAGCAGAACAGAAGGAAGGCACGAGGAAACCCGACCGTACCTAGCAGCCTGATGCCTTCCACAGAGCAGAACAGAGGGAAGGCAGGAGGAAACCTGACCGTACCTAGCAGCCTGATGCCTTCCACAGAGCAGTACAGAAGGAAGGCAGGAGGAAACACGACCGTACCTAGCAGCCTGATGCCTTCCACAGAGCAGTACAGAAGGAAGGCACGAGGAAACCCGACCGTACCTAGCAGCCTGATACCTTCCACAGAGCAGTACAGAGGGAAGGCAGGAGGAAACCCGACCGTACCTAGCAGCCTGATGCCTTCCACAGAGCAGTACAGAGGGAGGCCAGGAGGAAACCCGACCGTACCTAGCAGCCTGATGCCTTCCACAGAGCAGTACAGAGGGAAGGCAGGAGGAAACCCGACCGTACCTAGCAGCCTGATGCCTTCCACAGAGCAGAACAGAGGGAAGGCAGGAGGAAACCCGACCGTACCTAGCAGCCTGATGCCTTCCACAGAGCAGAACAGAAGGAAGGCAGGAGAAAACCCGACCGTACCTAGCAGCCTGATGCCTTCCACAGAGCAGTACAGAGGGAAGGCAGGAGGAAACCCGACCGTACCTAGCAGCCTGATGCCTTCCACAGAGCAGAACAGAAGGAAGGCAGGAGGAAACCCGACCGTACCTAGCAGCCTGATGCCTTCCACAGAGCAGAACAGAGGGAAGGCAGGAGGAAACCTGACCGTACCTAGCAGCCTGATGCCTTCCACAGAGCAGAACAGAGGGAAGGCATGAGGAAACCCGACCGTACCTAGCAGCCTAATGCCTTTCACAGAGCAGTACAGAGGGAAGGCAGGAGGAAACCCGACCGTACCTAGCAGCCTGATGTCTTCCACAGAGCAGTACAGAAGGAAGGAAGGAGGAAACCCGACCGTACCTAGCAGCCTGATGCCTTCCACAGAGCAGAACAGAAGGAAGGCAGGAGGAAACCCGACCGTACCTAGCAGCCTGATGCCTTCCACAGAGCAGAACAGAAGGAAGGCAGGAGGAAACCCGACCGTACCTAGCAGCCCGATGCCTTCCACAGAGCAGAACAGAAGGAAGGCAGGAGGAAACCCGACCGTACCTAGCAGCCTGATGCCTTCCACAGAGCAGTACAGAGGGAAGGCAGGAGGAAACCCGACCGTACCTAGCAGCCTGATGCCTTCCACAGAGCAGAACAGAAGGAAGGCAGGAGGAAACCCGACCGTACCTAGCAGCCTGATGCCTTCCACAGAGCAGAACAGAGGGAAGGCACAAGGAAACCCGACCGTACCTAGCAGCCTGATGCCTTCCACAGAGCAGAACAGAAGGAAGGCAGTAGGAAACCCGACCGTACCTAGCAGCCTGATGCCTTCCACAGAGCAGTACAGAAGGAAGGCAGGAGGAAACCCGACCGCACCTAGCAGCCTGATGCCTTCCACACAGCAGAACAGAGGGAAGGCAGGAGGAAACCCGACCGTACCTAGCAGCCTGATGCCTTCCACAGAGCAGAACAGAGGGAAGGCAGGAGGAAACCCGACCGTACCTAGCAGCCTGATGCCTTCCACAGAGCAGTACAGAAGGAAAGCAGGAGGAAACCCGACCGTACCTAGCAGCCTGATGCCTTCCACAGAGCAGTACAGAAGGAAGGCAGGAGGAAACCCGACCGTACCTAGCAGCCTGATGCCTTCCACAGAGCAGTACAGAAGGAAAGCAGGAGGAAACCCGACCGTACCTAGCAGCCTGATGCCTTCCACAGAGCAGTACAGAAGGAAGGCAGGAGGAAA
Organism: Hyperolius riggenbachi; assembly: GCF_040937935.1. Lineage (NCBI taxonomy): Eukaryota > Metazoa > Chordata > Amphibia > Anura > Hyperoliidae > Hyperolius > Hyperolius riggenbachi. The sequence continues at coordinate 292,432,162 of NC_090655.1, read as the reverse complement.
CCCGACCGTACCTAGCAGCCTGATGCCTTCCACAGAGCAGAACAGAGGGAAGGCAGGAGGAAACCCGACCGTACCTAGCAGCCTGATGCCTTCCACAGAGCAGTACAGAGGGAAGGCAGGAGGAAACCCCACAGTACCTAGCAGCCTGATGCCTTCCACAGAGCAGTACAGAAGGAAGGCAGGAGGAAACCCGACCGTACCTAGCAGCCTGATGCCTTCCACAGAGCAGAACAGAAGGAAGGCAGGAGGAAACCCGACCGTACCTAGCAGCCTGATGCCTTCCACAGAGCAGAACAGAGGGAAGGCAGGAGGAAACCCGACCGTACCTAGCAGCCTGATGCCTTCCACAGAGCAGTACAGAGGGAAGGCATGAGGAAACCCCACAGTACCTAGCAGCCTGATGCCTTCCACAGAGCAGTACAGAAGGAAGGCAGGAGGAAACCCGACCGTACCTAGCAGCCTGATGCCTTCCACAGAGCAGTACAGAAGGAAGGCACGAGGAAACCCGACCGTACCTAGCAGCCTGATGCCTTCCACAGAGCAGAACAGAGGGAAGGCATGAGGAAACCCGACCGTACCTAGCAGCCTGATGCCTTCCACAGAGCAGTACAGAAGGAAGGCAGGAGGAAACCCGACCGTACCTAGCAGCCTGATGCCTTCCACAGAGCAGTACAGAGGGAAGGCAGGAGGAAACCCGACCGTACCTAGCAGCCTGATGCCTTCCACAGAGCAGAACAGAGGGAAGGCATGAGGAAACCCGACCGTACCTAGCAGCCTAATGCCTTCCACAGAGCAGTACAGAGGGAAGGCAGGAGGAAACCCGACCGTACCTAGCAGCCTGATGCCTTCCACAGAGCAGAACAGAAGGAAGGCAGGAGGAAACCCGACCGTACCTAGCAGCCTGATGCCTTCCACAGAGCAGAACAGAAGGAAGGCAGGAGGAAACCCGACCGTACCTAGCAGCCTGATGCCTTCCACAGAGCAGAACAGAAGGAAGGCAGGAGGAAACCCGACCGTACCTAGCAGCCTGATGCCTTCCACAGAGCAGAACAGAAGGAAGGCAGGAGGAAACCCGACCGTACCTTGCAGCCTGATGCCTTCCACAGAGCAGTACAGAGGGAAGGCAGGAGGAAACCCGACCGTACCTAGCAGCCTGATGCCTTCCACAGAGCAGAACAGAAGGAAGGCAGGAGGAATTCTGACCGTACCTAGTAGCCTGATGCCTTCCACAGAGCAGAACAGAAGGAAGGCAGGAGGAAACCCGACCGTACCTAGCAGCCTGATGCCTTCCACAGAGCAGAACAGAGGGAAGGCAGGAGGAAACCCGACCGTACCTAGCAGCCTGATGCCTTCCACAGAGCAGTACAGAGGGAAGGCACGAGGAAACCCGACCGTACCTAGCAGCCTGATGCCTTCCACAGAGAAGTACAGAGGGAAGGCAGGAGGAAACCCGACCGTACCTAGCAGCCTGATGCCTTCCACACAGCAGAACAGAGGGAAGGCAGGAGGAAACCCGACCGTACCTAGCAGCCTGATGCCTTCCACAGAGCAGAACAGAGGGAAGGCAGGAGGAAACCCGACCGTACCTAGCAGCCTGATGCCTTCCACAGAGCAGTACAGAGGGAAGGCAGGAGGAAACCCGACCGTACCTAGCAGCCTGATGCCTTCCACAGATCAGTACAGAAGGAAGGCAGGAGGAAACCCGACCGTACCTAGCAGCCTGATGCCTTCCACAGAGCAGTACAGGGGGAAGGCAGGAAGAAACCTGACCGTACCTAGCAGCCTGATGCCTTCCACAGAGCAGTACAGAGGGAAGGCAGGAGGAAACCCGACCGTACCTAGCAGCCTGATGCCTTCCACAGAGCAGAACAGAGGGAAGGCAGGAGGAAACCCGACCGTACCTAGCAGCCTGATGCCTTCCACAGAGCAGTACAGAGGGAAGGCAGGAGGAAACCCGACCGTACCTAGCAGCCTGATGCCTTCCACAGAGCAGAACAGAGGGAAGGCAGGAGGAAACCCGACCGTACCTAGCAGCCTGATGTCTTCCACAGAGCAGAACAGAGGGAAGGCAGGAGGAAACCCGACCGTACCTTGCAGCCTGATGCCTTCCACAGAGCAGAACAGAGGGAAGGCAGGAGGAAACCCGACCGTACCTAGCAGCCTGATGCCTTCCACAGAGCAGTACAGAAGGAAGGCAGGAGGAAACCCGACCGAACCTAGCAGCCTGATGCCTTCCACAGAGCAGAACAGAGGGAAGGCAGGAGGAAACCCGACCGTACCTAGCAGCCTGATGCCTTCCACAGAGCAGAACAGAGGGAAGGCAGGAGGAAACCCGACCGTACCTAGCAGCCTGATGCCTTCCACAGAGCAGAACAGAGGGAAGGCAGGAGGAAACCCGACCGTACCTAGCAGCCTGATGCCTTCCACAGAGCAGTACAGAGGGAAGGCAGGAGGAAACCCGACCGTACCTAGCAGCCTGATGCCTTCCACAGAGCAGTACAGAGGGAAGGCAGGAGGAAACCCGACCGTACCTAGCAGCCTGATGCCTTCCACAGAGCAGTACAGAGGGAAGGCAGGAGGAAACCCGACCGTACCTAGCAGCCTGATGCCTTCCACAGAGCAGTACAGAAGGAAGGCAGGAGGAAACCCGACCGTACCTAGCAGCCTGATGCCTTCCACACAGCAGAACAGAGGGAAGGCAGGAGGAAACCCGACCGTACCTAGCAGCCTGATGCCTTCCACAGAGCAGAACAGAGGGAAGGCAGGAGGAAACCCGACCGTACTTAGCAGCCTGATGCCTTCCACAGAGCAGTACAGAGGGATGGCAGGAGGAAACCCGACCGTACCTAGCAGCCTGATGCCTTCCACAGAGCAGTACAGAGGGAAGGCAGGAGGAAACCCGACTGTACCTAGCAGCCTGATGCCTTCCACACAGCAGAACAGAGGGAAGGCAGGAGGAAACCCGACCGTACCTAGCAGCCTGATGCCTTCCACAGAGCAGAACAGAGGGAAGGCAGGAGGAAACCCGACCGTACCTAGCAGCCTGATGCCTTCCACAGAGCAGAACAAAAGGAAGGCAGGAGGAAACCCGACCGTACCTAGCAGCCTGATGCCTTCCACAGAGCAGTGCAGAAGGAGGGCAGGAGGAAACCCGACCGTACCTAGCAGCCTGATGCCTTCCACAGAGCAGAACAGAGGGAAGGCAGGAGGAAACCCGACCGTACCTAGCAGCCTGATGCCTTCCACAGAGCAGAACAGAAGGAAGGCAGGAGGAAACCCGACCGTACCTAGCAGCCTGATGCTTTCCACAGAGCAGAACAAAGGGAAGGCAGGAGGAAACCCGACCGTACCTAGCAGTCTGATGCCTTTCACAGAGCAGAACAGAAGGAAGGCAGGAGGAAACCCGACCGTACCTAGCAGCCTGATGCCTTCCACAGAGCAGAACAGAGGGAAGGCACGAGGAAACCCGACCGTACCTAGCAGCCTGATGCCTTCCACAGAGCAGAACAGAGGGAAGGCAGGAGGAAACCCGACCGTACCTAGCAGCCTGATGCCTTCCACAGAGCAGAACATAAGGAAGGCAGGAGGAAACCCGACCGTACCTAGCAGCCTGATGCCTTCCACAGAGCAGAAAAGAAGGAAGGCAGGAGGAAACCCGACCGTACCTAGCAGCCTGATGCCTTCCACAGAGCAGTACAGAAGGAAGGCAGGAGGAAACCCGACCGTACCTAGCAGCCTGATGCCTTCCACAGAGCAGAACAGAGGGAAGGCAGGAGGAAACTCGACCGTACCTAGCAGCCTGATGCCTTCCACAGAGCAGAACAGAAGGAAGGCAGGAGGAAACCCGACCGTACCTAGCAGCCTGATGCCTTCCACAGAGCAGAACAAAGGGAAGGCAGGAGGAAACCCGACCGTACCTAGCAGTCTGATGCCTTCCACAGAGCAGAACAGAAGGAAGGCAGGAGGAAACCCGACCGTACCTAGCAGCCTGATGCCTTCCACAGAGCAGAACAGAGGGAAGGCAGGAGGAAACCCGACCGTACCTAGCAGCCTGATGCCTTCAAAGAGCAGAACAGAGGGAAGGCACGAGGAAACCCGACCGTACCTAGCAGCCTGATGCCTTCCACAGAGCAGAACAGAGGGAAGGCAGGAGGAAACCCGACCGTACCTAGCAGCCTGATGCCTTCCACAGAGCAGAACAGAAGGAAGGCAGGAGGAAACCCGACCGTACCTAGCAGCCTGATGCCTTCCACAGAGCAGAACAGAGGGAAGGCAGGAGGAAACCCGACCGTACCTAGCAGCCTAATGCCTTCCACAGAGCAGTACAGAGGGAAGGCAGGAGGAAACCCGACCGTACCTAGCAGCCTGATGCCTTCCACAGAGCAGTACAGAAGGAAGGCAGGAGGAAACCCGACCGTACCTAGCAGCCTGATGCCTTCCACAGAGCAGAACAGAGGGAAGGCAGGAGGAAACCCGACCGTACCTAGCAGCCTGATGCCTTCCACAGAGCAGAACAGAGGGAAGGCAGGAGGAAACCCGACCGTACCTAGCAGCCTGATGCCTTCCACAGAGCAGAACAGAAGGAAGGCAGGAGGAAAGACACTGGTGCCGACAGGTAACCCCACTTAGAGGTACATACAGGAAAAGAGGCTTTACATGGCATAGGCACGCAATTAGTGCATCATAGTTCCATAATCCTCTACAACCCCCAAGACCAGCAGAACGGGGTATCCCACTTAGCCCTAGTTTATAGGACAGACAGGGGACCATTACACAAGGGGCCTTTGTGTGGGGACTGTAAGAAGACAGTCAGGTAGGTGCCAAAAAGGTGAAAACATTTTCTGAGCTGAACCCAGAACCTGTATCCTATGAGGTGAGGACAAAGCAAAATGACAGCAAGCACTTCCTCGCAAACTCATTTAAATATTCACTTGTCCTATGAGGTAGTGGGGGCGGAGCCACTACCCAATGTGCTGCAATGAAGGCATAAGGAAACAGGAGTCAGGGAGGATATGATGTCAGCATTAGCTTGGCAAGATGGCCACTGCCTGGAATAGGATTTTCTGCTTTTCCTTTATAAAATTCTCAGGAATCATTATGTGGCTAGCACAATACATCTGTTATGTAAGTAGAAGTAGTATTATCTACTTATATATGTGTTTTTTATTTCTAGGTTAGCATGGATGTCGCTTGTTTTTTAAGTCAAAATTTGCCAGGGGTATGAATAATTATGGGCAGCACTGTTAATGCAAAATATTAATATTTATGTCACTGACTGTCCTCAGAGGAGCTCATTGCACAGCACCACAGAAGGTGAGTTTTACACAACTAAATATATTAGGAAACGCCTCCAAAATCCTGGCCACGCCCAGATGACAATATCCCTGCCCTTATACCTAGCCACACCCTCTATCTCCCGGACACTCCCTGGCTGCTCTCTCTTCCTATGACTGATAAATAAGGCTGCAGTTACCTGACTGACCACGCCCAGATGGTATTGTCCCCGCCCTCATACCTAGCCACACCCCTCTATCTCCCGGATACTCCCTGGCTGCTCTCTCTTCCTATGACTGATAAATGAGGCTGCAGTTACCTGATTGACCACGCCCAGTTGATATTGTCCCCGCCCTCATACCTAGCCACACCCCTCTATCTCTCGGATACTCCCTGGCTGCTCTCTCTTCCTATGACTGATAAATGAGCCTGCAGTTACCTGACTGACCACGCCCAGATGATATTGTCCCCGCCCCCATACCTAGCCACACCCCTCTATCTCCCGGATACTCCCTGGCTGCTCTCTCTTCCTATGACTGATAAATGAGGCTGCAGTTACCTTACTAACCACGTCCAGATGATATTGTCCCCGCCCTCATACCTGACCACACCCCTCTCTCTCCCGGACACTCCCTGGCTGCTCTCTCTTCCTATGACTGATAAATGAGGCTGCAGTTACCTGACTGACCACGCCCAGATTATACTGTCCCCGCCCTTATACCTAGCCACACCCCTCTATCTCCCGGATACTCCCTGGCTGCTCTCTCTTCCTATGACTGATAAATGAGGCTGCAGTTACCTGACTGACCACACCCAGATGATATTGTCCCCGCCCTCATACCTAGCCACACCCCTCTATCTCCTGGATACTCCCTGGCTGCTCTCCCTTCCTATGACTGATAAATGAGGCTGCAGTTACCTGACTGACCACGCCCAGATGATATTGTCCCCGCCCTCATACCTAGCCACACCCCTCTCTCTCCCGGATACTCCCTGGCTGCTCTCCCTTCCTATGACTGATAAATAAGGCTGCAGTTACCGGACTGACCACGCCCAGATGATATTGTCCCCGCCCTCATACCTAGCCACACCCCTCTATCTCCCAAATACTCCCTGGCTGCTCTCTCTTCCTATGACTGATAAATGAGGCTGCAGTTACCTGACTGACCACGCCCAGATGATATTGTCCCTACCCTCATACCTAGCCACACCCCTCTCTCTTCCGGATACTCCCTGGCTGCTCTCTCTTCCTATGACTGATAAATGAGGCTGCAGTTACCTGACTGACCACGCCCAGATGATATTGTCCCCACCCTCATACCTAGCCACACCCCTCTCTCTCCCAGATACTCCCTGGCTGCTCTTCCTATGACTGATACATGAGGCTGCAGTTACCAGACTGACCATGCCCAGATGATATTGTCCCCGCCCTCATACCTAGCCACACCCCTCTCTCTCCCGGATACTCCCTGGCTGCTCTCCCTTCCTATGACTGATAAATGAGGCTGCAGTTACCTGACTGACCACGCCCAGATGATATTGTCCCCGCCCTCATACCTAGCCACACCCCTCTATCTCCCGGATACTCCCTGGCTGCTCTCTCTTCCTATGACTGATAAATGAGGCTGCAGTTACCTGACTGACCACACCCAGATGATATTGTCCCCGCCCTCATACCTAGCCACACCCCTCTATCTCCCGGATACTCCCTGGCTGCTCTCTCTTCCTATGACTGATAAATGAGGCTGCAGTTACCTGACTGACCACGCCCAGATGATATTGTCCCCACCCTCATACCTGGCCACACCCCTCTCTCTCCCGGATACTCCCTGGCTGCTCTCTCTTCCTATGACTGATTGAATACTTACCTGCCTGTAATTTTGCTTTCCATATGTATCCATGGCATGCACAGTCAGGTTAAGCCCCGCCCACTTGACCCCTAGAGGACCAATGCTATAAATGTTTCCCATAGCCCCCCTCGCTAGTCTTCGATACTCGAATCACAGAATCCAGGGGAGGGAGCCCTGTGCTGCCATGGATACATATGGAAAGGAAAATTACCGGCAGATAAGTATTCAATTTTCCGTTTTCCATCTGTCTCCATGGCATGCACAGTCGGGAGTTAACTAGAATAAATACTCAGGGAGGGCAGAGGTGATATGCTTCAACACACAATTTTAATGTTATCTAGGTAGCCTTTAATACAGCAGAACCAAATTGTATGGTGTCTCATAAAGGTATTGATTGAGGTCCAATTGGCCGCTTGACAGATCGTTTCTGCGGAAACTTTATTCAATACGGCCCAAGATGCGGCTAATCCTCGCGTTGAACGTGCCGTTATCTGTTGTGGAGGTGTTTGATTATTAGCCCTATAGCATGTCTGCATCGTCTTGACCATCCAGCCCGCTATTGTCCTCGACGTAGCTGCTTGGCCCCTTCTGTAGCCTGAAGGTATGATGAAAAGTCTCTCTGTCTTACGCAGTTCTCTGGTCTTTTTAAAACAAGTCCTTAACGTGTTTCCCACATCTAAGGGATGTGGAGTAGAGTTAGCCTCCTCGTAGAGCGTTGGTAAAGTCCACTCCTGGTTGAAGTGATATACCGAAGATACTTTCGGTATAAAGTGTTGTATGGGACGGAGTACCACTCTGTCCGGAAAAAAAGTTATTGAAGGCTCTTCCCAGCCCAAGGCGTGTAACTCTGATATCCTCCTTGCTGAAGCTATCGCAACCTGAAAAACTGCTTTTTGTGTCAATTGTTGTAGCGTGGCCTCTTCCAGAGGAAAGTAAGGAGCTTTTGAGAGAGTCTCCAACACTAATGGTAAATTCCACTTGGGAAATATTGCCTTCACCGGTGGTCTCTCCTTCATCACCCCCTTCAAGAATTGTATAATGAGAGGTGGTAAAGCCCATCTCTGGTCGGTTAGTGCCGATAGAGCTGACACCTGTACCTTTAAAGAATGGTATCCCAATCCTTTTTCTAAGCCAGTCTGCAGGAACTGAAGGATCTGTGTTATCTGAGGTTTCAATGGGTCGAAATGTAAGTTCTCGGCAAACTCCTGGAATCTTGCCCATACTCGCTGGTATGACGCATTAGTGGTTGACTTTCGGGCCTTTAGGATAGTATCAATAACCGTAGTAGAACACCCTATTGCTTCCAACTTCCTCCTCTCAACCTCCATACTGCTAATTTTAGCGCAGCTGGATTGGGGTGATATATTGGACCCTGCGTAAGTAGATTGGCTGCTACCGGGAGTTGTTTCAGATCCTGCAATCTGAGGCTCCACAAGAGTGGAAACCAAGGTCTACTTGGCCAGAATGGAATCACCGCTATCAAGGTTACTTGTTCCTGTACCAGTCTTAGTAGTAGCTTGTGGATAAGTGGAACAGGCGGGAAGACATAGGCTACTGAAAAGTCCCAAGGAGCTGTCAATGCATCCGTCGCCACTGCCCCCTGGGACTGGTATCGCGACATGAATGTCTCGCACTTCCTGTTTTGCGACGTAGCCATTAGATCCAGTTGTGGACATCCCATCTGTCTGCAGATCTCCTGGAACATCTCTGGGTTCAGCGACCACTCGTTGTTGTCTATGGTCATTCTGCTTAAGAAGTCTGCTGTCACGTTCTCCCGGCCAGGTAAATATATGGCTGTCAGGCTGTTGAGGCACTGTTCTGCTAGCTGAAATATCGGTGCCACCTCCTGCAATAGTGCTCTTGATCTGGTTCCTCCCTGTCTCCTCACATAAGCGACTGCTGTCCGATTGTCCATCTGTAACGTAACGTCCTTCTGTAGTAGTTGGGTTCTGAAGGTACACAATGTCAGAAATGCCGCCCTGATTTCTAATATGTTGGCTGACTCCTGGACATGTTGCTGGTTCAACAGGCCCTGAATTGTCTGAGTCTGTAGGCAGGCGCCTCAACCTCTCTAACTGGCATCGGTTGTAACTATGATCCTGGAGCGTTGCTGAATGTTCAACGGTGTCGATAGATTTCGCCTTTCTGTCCACCAATACAGACTGTCTCTCATCAGCCTTGTGATCACTATTATTTGTTTCGTATCCTTGCTGACCCACTGAGACAGGAATCCCAGTTGCCAAGGTCTTGTATGCCACTGGGCCCACCTTACCATAGGTATAGTAGATGTCATGGAACCCAACAAACTGAGGCATTGTCTTGCTGTGGCAGTTGAAGAGCAGATCATGTTCCTTGCTAGTGCTTGAATCCTCAACTATTTGTCCTCGGGTAGGCTTACCGTGTTGAGGATGGTCTGCAATCGTGCTCCTAGATATATGATATCTGTGGTCGGTGTTAACTGAATCTTGGTATAGTTTATTATCCAGCCAAACCTCTGCAATTCCGTAACCAGAATCTGTCTGTGTTGAAGAATCGTTTCTCTGTTCTGATGTAGAAGTAGCATATCGTCTAGATAGTGGTATAGTCTCAAACTTTGAGTCTCATTACTTCCACCACTGCCAGCAAAATCTTTGTAAAGGTTCTTGGGGCCGTGCATATGCCGAATGGGAGGCATTGGAACTGGAAATGACGATCTCCTACTGTGAACCTGAGGAATTTCCAAAACCAAGGGTCTATGGTAATTTGAAGGTAGGCGTCCTCCAAATCTATAGAGAGTGCCCAATCTCCCACCAATATGACCTTTAGAATAGTCTGAGGTGTCTCCATTTTGAAGTGCTCTAGCTTTATGAAGGAATTTAGTCTCCTCAGGTCCATTACTGGTCTGAGGTCTCCCGTCTTTTTCCTGACAAAAAAATAGGGATGGATATATTCCTGATCCTCTCTCCTCCTGTGGAACCTCCACTATGCCTTGTTTGCTGATTAGCTCGTCTACATACTTGGTTACAGTGTCCCTCTTGTCCTGAGCAACCGGAATGCTTGTTGCCCTGAAGATATCGGGGGGTTGTTCTGAAAAAGTTCATCGATGGCCCCGTGAAATAGTCTGGATTACCCATCTGTCCTGTATTGCTTCTGCCCAGACTGCCCTGAAAGCCTGGAGTCTCCCTCCTACTGGGACTACCTGAGCGGGCTGTATATCAAAAAGACTTTTGATTGGTAGATGTCTGCGCTACCTTCTTCTGTCTATTAAGCTTCATCAAAGTCGATTGGGAGCTCTGCCAGCCTCTCCTGAAATCTCTCCCCGGACGGTATGACCCCGTATTTCTAAATCTAGAAGGGTACGTATTTCTCTGGAATGCACCTCTCTTTGCCTTGCGGTCTTGCGGGATGAGACCCGACTTGCCTCCGGTGACACGACGGATAGCCGTGTCCATCTCGTCGCCAAACAGGTTCTTTCCATCATATGGTATCTGGCACCAATCTTGTTTAGATGAAGAATCAGCTGACCATGCCTTCAGCCATAAGGCTCTTTTGGCTATCACAGAATGTAACATCGATCTAGTAGAATTCCTTATGACGTCCACGGCCGCCTCTCCCACAAAGTCTGCCGTAAGTTTGATGTCGTCTACCTGTTTCGTTGGTGGCTAGAAAAGGCCTCTTACCTAACAATCTCAACCTGATCTTCAATAGGCACGTCCTGCTCCATTCTGCCAGCACCTGCTGCAGAGCAAACACAATTAATCAAAATAAACAAAGGGTATACAGCCCTACAGCCTGCTATGCCATGACCAACTCTGTTTACCTACCCTTTAGTTAAGAAAGAAAGATTCAAATTCGCTGGAGACCTTGCTGGAAGAGCTCCTGCTCGCGCTGACACAAAGTCAGAATGACCAGCGCTGAGCACTAGCTCTTCGAACCTAAATAGCCGCCTGCCAGCCCAGCACCAATCCCCAGTCAGCTCAGAGCCCTCCAATCAGCGCCTGTCTCACAAGGAAGGAAGCGCCGACCGGAAGTGATGACACAAAGGGGCGGAACGTACAGTGGAGCGCACGCCGCCCAGGCTTCCGGACAGAGAGCAGGATGCCAGTGACGTTTAGTCACAGAGAGGCGCAGCAGACGGCAATGGAGGGTTTACCTCACTGGCGGTCGCTCAATCCGTGACCAGCAACTGATTCTCCCGGGCTCCGTGTCGTTTAGACTCCTGTGCCCGGGATTTACACTGGCTAGGCAGATCAGTGTGGCAGGTAAGAGGCCCCTTCCAGCATAGCACCTTGGTCCCCATGGATGAGGTGGTGAGAGGACAAAAAAGACTAGCGAGGGGGGGGGGGGGGACTATGGGGTAACATTTATAGCATTGGTCCTCTAAGGGTCAAGTGGGCGGGGCTTAACCCGACTGTGCATGCCATGGAGACAGATGGAAAAATGAGGCTGCAGTTACCTCACTGACCACGCCCAGATGATATTGTCCCCGCCCCCATACCTAGCCACACCCCTCTCTCCCCCGGATACTCCCTGGCTGCTCTCTCTTCCTATGACTGATCAATGAGGCTGCAGTTACCTGACTAACCACGCCTAGATGATATTGTCCCCGCCCTCATACCTAGCCACACCCCTCTATCTCTCGGATACTCCCTGGCTGCTCTCTCTTCCTATGACTGATAAATGAGGCTGCAGTTACCTGACTGACCACACCCTGATGATATTGTCCCTGCCCTCATACCTAGCCACACCCCTCTATCTCCCGGACACTCCCTGGCTGCTCTCCCGTCCTATGACTGATAAATGAGGCTGCAGTTACCTGACCACGCCCAGATGATATTGTCCCCGCCCTCATACCTAGCCACACCCCTCTCTCTCCCGGATACTCCCTAGCTGCTCTCTCTTCCTATGACTGATAAATGAGGCTGCAGTTACCTGACTGACAACACCCAGATGATATTGTCCCCGCCCTCATACCTAGCCACACCCCTCTATATCCCGGATACTCCCTGGCTGCTCTCCCTTCCTATGACTGATAAATGAGGCTGCAGTTACCTGACTGACCACACCCAGATGATATTGTCCCCGCCCTCATACCTAGCCACACCCCTCTCTCTCCTGGATACTCCCTGGCTGCTCTCCCTTTCTATGACTGATAAATGAGGCTGCAGTTACCTGACTGACCACACCCAGATGATATTGTCCCCGCCCTTATACCTAGCCACACCCCTCTCTCTCCCGGATACTCCCTGGCTGTTCTCTCTTCCTATGACTAATAAATGAGGCTGCAGTTACCTGACTGACCATGCCCAGACTATATTGTCCCCACCCTCATACCTGGCCACACCCCTCTCTCTCCCAGATACTCCCCGGCTGCTCTCCCTTCCTATGACTGATAAATGAGGCTGCAGTTACCTGACTGACCACGCCCAGATGATATTGTCCCCGCCCTCATACCTAGCCACACCCCTCTATCTCCTGGATACTCCCCGGCTGCTCTCCCTTCGTATGACTGATAAATGAGGCTGCAGTTACCTGACTGACCACGCCCAGATGATATTGTCCCCGCCCTCATACCTAGCCACCAGGCCCGGATTTCTGGGAAGGTCACAGAGGCCATGGCCTAGGGCGATAAAAATTAGCAGGGCGCAGGACTTGGAGAGATAAGAGGTCACATGTCAAAGTAAATCACCTCTCCTGCTTTGCTCTGGTCTGCTTGAATTCCAGTGATCCCTGCATCTCTCTTACTTGTGCAAAGTGTGTGTTATGACAGTCAGCATCTGCTGTCACCTGTATAATGAGAGGGGACAAACAATCTGCTGTGAGAAGAAAAATATATGGTCTCAAGTAGCAGAACTCTTGAGTTCCGATTAGTTTTTTTCATGCAGCACGCATTCACGGGCAGAAATTAGCAGCTCTCCCCCTCGCTGACTGATGTTAGTTTATTACTAGTAGGTCAGTGCTGTTAAAGACTTCAGATCTGTTGAATTTATGGCTTTTTTTTCCTCCTAGAGAATGACAACAACATTCTTTCTTCTACAGTTTAACTCTTTCCTGGCTTGTTTTTGGCAGCAAAGTATTGTGTTGACCATCAGTGAAAGCAGGATGTTTTGAAACAGAATGACAACTGTGTTACATTTATTTATATTTACAAAACAATCAATGCATCTCCTGCTGACTGTATGTATAGCTGTGTGCCTAACATCTTGTATACAGTAACAAAGTCTGAAGACGGCTCATTAACCAAAGGCTCACTGTTTTTCTTTGGATTAGCCAATAAAAAGTGTTATTTTGTTACAAAACTTCCTGCTGACTGATTTTAAAATCTGTCTTAAGTAGAGTTGGGCCGAACGGTTCGCCTGCGAATGGTTCCATGCGAACTTCAGTGGTTCACATTTGCTTCCCGCAGGCGAACTTTTGCGGAAGTTCGGTTCGCCCCATAATGCACCATGAGGGTCAACTTTGACCCTCTACATCACAGTCAGCAGGCCCAGTGTAGCCAATTAGGCTACACTAGCCGCTGGAGCCACTCCCCCCCCTAATAAAAGGCAGGCAGCGGCGGCCATTACGCTCACTCGTGTGCCTGCGTTAGTGAGAGTAGGGCGAGCTGCTGCAGACTGTCTCTCATAGGGAAAGATTAGTTAGGCTTAGCTTGTTCCTGGCTGCATACGTGTTCTGTTCAGTGAGCCCACCATACCTGTTCTGTTCAGTGAGCCCACTGGATACCTGCATACCTGTTCAGTGAACCCACCACTGCATACCTGTTCAGTGAACCCACCACTGCATACCTGTTCAGTGAACCCACCACTGCATACCTGTTCAGTGAACCTGCCACTGCATACCTGTACTGTTCAGCGAACCCGCCACTGTATACCTGTTCTGTTCAGTGAACCCGCCACTGTATACCTGTTCTGTTCAGTGAACCCGCCACTGTATACCTGTTCTGTTCAGTGAACCCGCCACTGTATACCTGTTCTGTTCAGTGAACCCGCCACTGTATACCTGTTCTGTTCAGTGAACCCGCCACTGTATACCGGTTCAGTGAACCTGCCACTGCATACCTGTTCTGTGAACATACCACTGCATACCTGTTCTGTTCAGTGAACCCGCCACTGCATACCTGTTCTGTTCAGTGAACCCGCCACTGTATTCCTGTTCAGTGAACCCGCCACTGCATACCTGTTGTGTTCAGTGAACCCGCCACTGTATACCTGTTGTGTTCAGTGAACCTGCCACTGCATACCTGTTCAGTGAACCTGCCACTGTATTCCTGTTCTGTGAACCCACCACTGCATACCTGTTCAGTGAACCCGCCACTGCATACCTGTTCAGTGAACCCGCCACTGCATACCTGTTCTGTGAACCCACCACTGCATACCTGTTCAGTGAACCCGCCACTGCATACCTGTTCTGTGAACCCACCACTGCATACCTGTTCTGTGAACCCACCACTGCATACCTGTTCAGTGAACCCACCACTGCATACCTGTTCAGTGAACCTGCCACTGCATACCTGTACTGTTCAGTGAACCCGCCACTGCATACCTGTTCTGTTCAGTGAACCCGCCACTGTATACCTGTTCTGTTCAGTGAACCCGCCACTGTATACCTGTTCAGTGAACCTGCCACTGCATACCTGTTCAGTGAACCTGCCACTGTATTCCTGTTCTGTGAACCCACCACTGCATACCTGTTGTGTTCAGTGAACCCGCCACTGTATACCTGTTCAGTGAACCTGCCACTGCATACCTGTACTGTTCAGTGAACCCGCCACTGCATACCTGTTCTGTTGAGTGAACCCGCCACTGTATACCTGTTCTGTTGAGTGAACCCGCCACTGTATACCTGTTCTGTTCAGTGAACCCGCCACTGTATACCTGTTCTGTTCAGTGAACCCGCCACTGTATACCTGTTCAGTGAACCTGCCACTGCATACCTGTTCTGTGAACCCACCACTGCATACCTGTTCTGTTCAGTGAACCCGCCACTGCATACCTGTTCTGTTCAGTGAACCCGCAACTGTATTCCTGTTCAGTGAACCCGCCACTGCATACCTGTTGTGTTCAGTGAACCCGCCACTGTATACCTGTTCAGTGAACCTGCCACTGCATACCTGTTCAGTGAACCCGCCACTGTATTCCTGTTCAGTGAACCCGCCACTGCATACCTGTTCTCGCCATGGTGCGCACCAGTCCAGCACGGCCGTCACTACACAAACAGCTGTTTGCGGTGCGTTACACGGTGAGTTTGGTGTGTCAGTGTGAAGCAGTACCTTAATTACACTACCTGATTGATGTATACACATGCAAGATGTTTTAAAGCACTTTAGGCCTGTCATTTAGCATTCAATGTGATTTCTGCCCTTAAAACGCTGCTTTGCGTCAAATCCAGATTTTTCCTGGGGACTTTTGGCATGTATCCCACTCCTCCACCTGGGGGTCCAGGTGTTAGACCCCTTGAAACATCTTTTCCATCACTTTTGTGGCCAGCATAATTTTTTTTTTCAAAGTTCGCATCCCCATTGAAGTCTATTGCGGTTCGCGAACTTTTACGCGAACCAAACCTTACGCGGAAGTTCGCGAACCTAAAATCGGAGGTTCGGCCCCACTCTAGTCTTAAGTGCTAAATTGTCACTGTGTAAAGTACACCTGAGCTTATGCTGAGTACACACAATGCAATTTTCTGACAGCTTTAATGTCAAATCGACTATTTCCAACATGTCCGATCTGCTTTCCAATCAATTTTCTGAATGATTTTTCATAGAAGTGAACAGCAAATTGATCGAAAAATTGAAATTAGATCAGACATGATGGAAATAATCGACCTGACAGTAAATATGTCAGAAAATTGCATCATGTGTACCTAGCATTACACTACATCTATGCCAGTGTGTGTAGTGTCGGATCCTTCTACTTACCTGTCTTCTGTTTTGGATGGGCTTCTCTGCATTGTGCTGCACTGTCCCCTATTTGTGCCTCTGATGGCAGCAAGTAGCACAGAGGACAAAGAAGCAGCGATGTCCACTGGGGCTCCCTGTGATTTTGCACTCCTGTATGCATGTGCACAGGAGCTGATGGAGTGTTATGGGTATGTGTACTTGACAAGTGCTGCTCATACATGAGCATCATTTCTGAAGTATGCAAGCCCAGAACACTATCGCCTGCTGTGCATGCAGACAGGAGAGCAAAATTACATGGAGTGGATAGAACATGCACTGCTTCTTTGTTGAACAGGGCAAAGCAGCAAAACAGAGGGGGTCCGTTCAAACTAGTCAGAGTTGGACAGAATGGGGGGGGGGGGGGGGAGGGGGGTTGGTGACAGCTGGCCTAGGGCGCTGGAAAGTACAAATCCGGCCCTGGTAGCCACACCCCCCTATCTCCCGGATACTCCCTGGCTGCTCTCTTCCTATGACTGATAAATGAGGCTGCAGTTACCTGACTGACCACGCCCAGATGATATTGTCCCCGCCCTCATACCTAGCCACACCCCTCTATCTCCCGGCTACTCCCTGGCTGCTCTCTCCCTATAACTGATAAATGAGGCTGCAGTTACCTGACTGACCACGCCCAGATGATATTGTCCCCGCCCTCATACCTAGCCACACCCCTCTATCTCCCGGATACTCCCTGGCTGCTCTCTCTTCCTATGACTGATAAATGAGGCTGCAGTTACCTGACTGACCACGCCCAGATGATATTGTCCCCGCCCTCATACCTAGCCACACCCCTCTATCTCCCGGATACTCCCTGGCTGCTCTCTCCCTATAACTGATAAATGAGGCTGCAGTTACCTGACTGACCACGCCCAGATGATATTTTCCCCGCCCTCATATCTAGCCACACCCATCTATCTCCCGAATACTCCCTGGCTGCTCTCTCTTCCTATGACTGATAAATGAGGCTGCAGTTACCTGACTGACCACACCCAGATGATATTGTCCCCGCCCTCATATCTAGCCACACCCATCTATCTCCCGGATACTCCTTGGCTGCCAGGGCCGGCCTTTGACCTGAGCGACCGGAGCGATCGCTCAGGGCGCCGGCTTCAGGGGGGGCGCTCCTGCCTCTGGCAATAACAAGTAGGCGGACAACTAGGGCACAAACTGCGAGCAGAGCAGGCTGTTGTCCAGTGCAGAAGCGGGCACTAGGACCTGGAGGAGACATACTTCTCCAACGCTCGGACTTACTTATCAGCCCCCCTCCCCGCCCCTTCAAGCACGCTGGATGGATAGAGGAGCAGTCCGAGGTGGCGAGGTAATCCTCTTGTGGGCTGTTAGAATTTGTGTCGTTTTCTTTCTGGAGCAAGCTCCTACAAACTGTCTTGTCCTGTCTGCCGCTGCTAGAATGTAGTGTGTGTAGCTGTGTGTATATAGACTGTGTGTGTGTGTATATAGACTGTGTGTGTGTGTATATAGACTGTGTGTGTGTGTATATAGACTGTGTAGCTGTGTGTATATAGACTGTGTGTAGCTGTGTGTGCATATAGACTGTGTGTAGCTGTGTATATAGACTGTGTGTGTGTAGCTGGCTGTGTATATAGACTGTGTGTAGTGTGTGTGCAGCTGTGTATATAGACTGTGTGTAGTGTAGTGTAGTGTAGTGTGTATGTAGCTGTGTGTATATAGACTGTGTGTGTGTGGCTGTGTATATAGACTGTGTGTGTAGCTGTTTATATAGACTGAGTGTAGTGTAGTGTGTGTGTGTGTGTGTGTGTGTGTGTGTGTATATAGACTGTGTCTAGCTGTGTATGTGTAGTGTGTGGCCGTGTATATAGATTGTGTGCGTGTGGCCGTGTATGTAGATTGTGTGCGTGTGTAGCGCGTGGCCGTGTATGTAGATTGTGTGCGTGTGTAGCGCGTGGCCGTGTATGTAGATTGTGTGCGTGTGTAGCGCGTGGCCGTGT